>NC_072786.1:24496093-24796093 GCF_022539595.1 Amphiprion ocellaris | reverse complement strand
ATTTTTAGAAAGCCCTCATCATCCTTAGAATTAAAACATTCATTTACTGCAAATTTAGTTTTGTAGCCCTTGAAGCACAAAAATCCACCTGCAGTTTTGATAGTCATGTTATCTTAAAAAAATAACTTCCCAAATTCCATTATTTATCAAAGTTAGAGCTGTAAAAGCAGAAAGATTCCCTAGATTTACAACTTTCCTATTGTCCTTGAAATTCACATCAGTGATGTGCCATTCTGGCAGCAAAACTGACCAAATCTAATCGTTGCTGTGGCTAAAACTGAAGGACTGCTCAACTGAACTACAGGCTGTGATTACACAGAAAACACAGGAGACAAGTATAGAAAGAATTTAAAGATCTAAGTATTAACAACAACTGTGGGCATTGACAAAAATGTTGGTCAATTGATTTCAGGATTTTTCGATCCTCCAGGAAATCCAACTTTGTGGATAATGGCGTTGTACTGCTCAAAAGGCAATTCTCTCTTAATCCATGGCTGTGCTATTTCCATAGAGCAACAAGACTACATACTGCACTGACAAATGAGCCCACAGTGAGAAAAATGCAACAGGACAAAAAAAAAAAAAGTCCAGCTCGAGGTTCAATGTGTTAAAGTGCAGACCAACACCAAACCTTCTATCCCTATTGATCCTCCTTCCTCATTGACCTGCATGTATGGGCTACAGAGTCCATTAGAACAACAGCCCTGTGGCAGCATCCGTCCTCCTCCCTCTGCTCACACTCTGCTGGACAGATACAGCCGCCTGAGGGAGGAGGAGCCGCTTGGTCTGCAGCTTTACAAAAATTCAGCTCATTTTCAGAGACACAGCTAATCAGGCTTAACCTGCAGTTAGCAGGTGTTTATGCAGCATTCGTAACAATACACGAATAGCAGAACAAGCTTTGTGTGGCTGACGACTCACTGTGGGTACAGAGGTGAACACGCTGCATTTTTGAAAGCAAATGTTCCCTTTTTTCTACTAATGTTTGCCAAATAGCTCATACTGTCTCTGTTACTGGCTGATTTTGTTGCACGGCGAGCTAATGAGCAGAAATAGCATAAAAAATGGGGTATAAGAGTGGAAGGTTCTCTCTGCAGTGGCCTCTGCTCTGGCTGCTGTGAGGAGCTGAGCCCTTGTGCAAACAGTAACCAACAGAGAAAGGTCAGACAGGCAGCCATGCTTTAAGATTATCACAGGTCATCATCAGCTGAAATTCCAGTATCAGAACACCAACTGAATTTAATTACTAACCAATAAATACTACCACTAAATGAGTGCATCCTTATTAACAACTTGTACATTTTGACAGCGTTCCCTTGACAACTAATGTGGACATACATATTTCAACTGATAAGTAAGAGGATTTCAGGTGCACGTCATTTCATTTAGTTTGCATCAGGCATACTGGATCTGTGCATTACTTTGAGTTAAGGTTTTAGTAACAGCATGCAGCATTCAGACTTGGACTGCTGAAAATTCAGCAGCGAAAAGAGAAGAAATATCTACTGGGTGTGATTTTTATCTTAATCTCGAAGCCAAATCACGATCACAACAACAAAATAAAAGCTGAAGCAAACCAAAAGCTGGTGTAAAATGAGATGCATTTGACAGTATGTATTCTGTATGTTGAAATCTAAGTCATTTAGGACAGCAGTTCTCTACCTGCGTCTCAGGGCACCCAGAGGACACAGAGGTGGACTGCAAAAAAAAAGGCTCACTGTAGCAACACTCAAATTGACTCATGAACTGTGGAAAGTTCAGAGAGATCACTGCAGCTATCCATGGCCTCCAGTAAGAGCATCCTGAGCCAACAAAGTTGAGAACTGCTGAGTAAGGTCTTTCTCAGGACACCAGAGATCTTTAGAGGGAGGGTGTGAGTGTGAGGAGGGGTGACTCACCTTGGGATCATAGTCGGGGTCGTTCTCCTCATCAGCCTCCTCTTCACCTTCCTGAGCACACAGCACAGGCAAACTTCAATCTACTGGACTTCCTCAACAGCACCGCAGTCTATTGTAACACTAAAAACCAGGCATCTCTTTGGTTGTAGCCATTCCCTGAATATTCTACATTATTGTGGCCGAGAGCTGAAACGATTCCTTGAGTTATTCGACTAATTTCACGACTAAAATTCCTTGAGGCAAAATTCTCTGAATCGATGCTTCATTTAATCCACTACATACTAGACCCCAGATTACTAACTGGTGGACCACAGTCCGAGTCTGGACCCAGACCTATCTATAATCAGTAAATTATAAGAGGATTTTAAATCTGACAGGACGCTTCTATTTTAATCGTTGCAGCTTTTCTCGTGTTTACGCCGTTTATCAGATCAGCTGAACTACAAAGACAGTTTAACAGTCACACTTCCTTTGTGTGAGTCGACAAAAAGTAAAACTTCAGTCAGAGTTAACAGATATGAAGTTGATTAGCAACTGTTGTTGTTAACGCAGACTTTCTGCTTTAAACTCATCACACAAACAGGAGCGTTTTACCATCATTTGACTCGTTTTCCACAAAATGAACCGATCGCAAAGAGGTTGTTTGAAGGAAAACAATGAGGAAAATAAACATTTATGACAGTAAAAAGCTTCTACTGTAAATGATGTAAGACAGGAATGCTTGTAGAAAACTGTTAAATGCACAATAATGTATTTATTTTACTGATCAGTGCAGCTGATTATTGATAACAGACAGCTGCACAATAAAACTATCAGTCTTCATAGATTCAAACATATTGTGTTGAAGTGTATGCAGGTCTGACACTGACTCATAATGAAGGAAATCATTTTAATTTGTGGCCAAATCAAAGTAAAACTAAAGTTACTGATTGAATATTCTTTGTAATCAATACTAATAAACTGATCAGTTTTCTTATTTGTGTTCTATCAGCTGCAGTAGCAGCAGTTTAAACAGACCAAACAGAAAAACATGTTTATGTGATTTCTGCATCAACAACTAAATACATGTGGGTTAAATACATGGCTGTAGTTTTAGTTGAATACCCCTGTACTATACTATATATATGTACACTACCTCTGTACTATACTATATATGTATAATACCCCTGTACTATACTATATATATGTACACTACCCCTGTACTATACTATACATGTACTACATCTCTGTACTATACTATATATGCACAATACACCACAGAAGTCTGCTCATGTTCCATCAGGACGGTTATTTCTGTTGCACAGCGCGCTCACTTCCACTTTTGATGCTGTAACGTGCATGCACAGCACTGAATTCGACTACTCGATTAATAGCCACAACACTTGATTACTAAAATAATCCATAGCTGCAGCCCTATTGTGGCCACAAATGTTTTACCTCATCATCCGCCTCCTCGCCCTCTTCATCGTACTGTTAAAAAAAAAAGAGAAAAAAGAATGAGCAACAAAAACATTTGAGTTTTTCCCCCAAAATTCATTTTTTTATCCCCAGTTAAAATCCTCATTTCTATCCAGCCTGCATTAGAACAGAAAAACATTGTGCAATCTTATTACCATATCATTCCTTCTAACTTGTGACAGCTTAAAAGACAGCAAGCCTCATTGTTCTCCCTGACAACTGATGCTCTGATGAAACCAAAACGTACTAACAGTAAAGCAGAACAGTGAAACTTGTACAATAGTGGCAAGTTTCATCCAAACATGATATTAGGCGCCGGTACTCACATCATCATCGTCATCCTCTATGGCCTCTCCTGTGAAGTAGAGCACAGCCCGAGGTACGATGCGCTCACGGATGAAGTGGCCGATTTCAAAGTCGGCAGCCAGAACTGCCTCCGAGTCTTCATCCTGAAAACAGACCAGCCAGCATCAGTCAGTTCACTCATTTACTGCCTTTTATATACAAAGAAACTACAGCTGATTCAGCAGTTCAATGCAATAACGTTAAGCAAACCTTGCATACTGGGAGGTGCGTTAACAGCCAATTGATATTATTTATGAATCTCAATATTCCTACAAGCATTTCATAGAGAGAGTTTTCCTTTGGTTGGATTCCTGGTTTTTACTACAATATAAGACAACAAGAAGGCAGCACAAACAAAACAAAGCGATGTTTCAGCCAGGGTTTAATTCCTCCTACCGCCCCCACACATTAAAGAGAAAATCAGCATAGATGGTAGGAAGAAGGCAGTTCCTCAAAAACCTTTGGTCTGCTTTTTCTATCAGTCACTAATGATTGCCTTTAAGATGGACTAAAAAGGAATCATTACGAAAGATAAAAATTGAGTCCACTTAAACGTTCCTAAACAAATGTCACATGTGTTAGTTTATAAACAGTGTACTGCAAACACCAAGAGCATATCGACCACTATCTGTCTGCACCATTAGTCATTTATTTTGAATGCCTGCATAACTTGCTGTCACCGGATGCCTTTATCTTAACTTGTGAGAGTAGAATTATTCACAGTTGTTGTACTCAAGGTTGCTGAGGTGCTTGATTATCAAGTGAACAGCACAAACTGTGTGATTGTGTTGGAACAATCACCTTAATTTAGCAAATGCTACTCCACTACCATTACAGTAAAGTAGCTAAAGGGAACCAGAAGCTAGACTACTGTCACTGTGGTCACTACTTCATGTTGCTCAGGTTTTTGCTGATATCATTTACTTGTAATAAACAGTGTTTGACATAACTACTCTGAACAACTCAGGAGGACTCGGTAGTATCATGACACTGTGATAGCGAACAACACGCAGACTTTCAGAAACAACTCTGCCCATCAAGTCACATTACAGCTGAATAAAGCAACTTTACTGCCGTTATAGCAACACTGTTCTGCAACATGCTGCTTCTTCTCACACACCAGGAGAGAATAGCTTCAAAACAGACCCACTAGTCTGAGTCACCACCTTCCTGAAAGCAATAAGGAGTGTGCAATAGACTAGCTGTGTAACGTCACTGGTTAAAAACATTAATTCATTGAATTACTAGGTCTTAGTTGACCTTGACAGACAGCTAGAAGTACTCAGATCTTTTACTTAAGTTAAAGTACTGATACCACAGTGCAAAAGTCTTGCATTAAAAATGTTAAAGTAAATTGTTCTGTGGTATTAAAAGTAACAAATACTCAATGCAGAAAGACGCCTTCTGTGATTGTTCTACAATAATACACTATATTATATCATTAGATTAGCACTCATGCATTAATGTTGTAGAAAATCTAACCACCTAAACCTCAAAATCATAAGCCATCGAATTTGGTACCTAAAATTGCAAACTGACTTGTTAAACTATATACTTTATCCAACCCTATATAAGCATTTTTGAGACAAAATGATAAAAGATCTGACTGTGTTCTCTAACAGATTATTCCGGTTAACATTAAATGTAGTGAACAGACATGCAATGACCAAAGTTTTAACCATCTCCACAGCAGCAGAAAATAGGTTCACTATGTAGACAGAATCTCTCCTGTGAGTTTGCGATTGGTACCATTTAGTTTAAGTGTTCATAGATTAGCCACACTGGTTAACGTGACTGCGGCACTGATTTCCATATCAACGCAGATCTGATTGATCCAATACCTGCAGATGCAAATTTTCCTGGATCTCCAAGTTACAAGGTTTACAATAAAGCATGTTCTACTTTACTAACATGCCCAACTGAGTAAATAACTGAGAACAAAAGTACACCAACTTACCAACTCTCCATTTTCTGGAACTGTGAACAAAGAAAAGAGGAACAACATTAATTCATTGTATGTTTAAAGTACAAAACAAAAACTAAACCAACCCGTCTATAATTGTTTCTAACATTTCTGCCCAGTCATCCTTACCCTCTGGCGGGGTGAAGAAGTTGAAGAAGGAGTCATTGGGGACCGTTTTGGTGACTGTCCTGACTGTGCCACGGCCCTTGTGCTTCTGTTTCTTCTTGATTGTTTTCAACGTGACGTTCTTGCCCTTCGTCCAGTCAATCGTGCAACTGTTGTGAAACATGAGGAGCGGCACGAAGCAAGGTCAGGAGGCAGCACTTTAAATGTCAAGCGTAAATGGCATTTTTGGATTTATTTTAGGATTCTAACTGGTGAGGTCGCTGTTGACGATTCAGAGAGCAAAGATAATGGAAATACTGGAGGGGAAATGTTTGGTACAGATCATGATGGTCACAGAGGAGGGATAGTTTAAAATATATAGTGTTTATATAATATATAAAGAATCTATCTACCCATCTATCAAATAAGACAGGAAGCAAAATGAAGCTGAGATTATAAATGCTACTATGAATGTTGGCAGTATGATTTCAAATAAGCTGTTCGGATATTAAAAGGAGATGAATTTGGATTGACTGGAAAAGGAAAACTGATAATTGTCTTTGCAGAAACAAAGTGGCAATACCACAACACGCTTTCACCTTACAACAAACGCAGTAAAATGAGTTGCTGGCCTCACCCTGTGCAGCACATGATCTCTGGTCCGTCGAAGGAGAAGGGGTCGTTCTCGTCGGGCTCTGACCTCATCTTGTAGGTTTTCGTCAACACTGTGTTTGTGAAGAAGTCGTTGGGCTCAAAGTGGAACTCTAATGTGAAGCTCTGGTGAATGCCACAAGAGAGGGCGATTAAAGACCGTTCTGAGGGATCAGACTAGTATTTAGCCTTTTAAATGAGCATCACGCAGACTCACCATTGGCTGTCCTGGATCTGAGAATTTTACTTTAATATCTTGTAAATGTTTAAGGATGGGTTCATCGTGTTCCTGAGAGGCAAAAGAAACAGCATACATTTATTAACTTCAAGGGTGCAACATATTTTGTTAAAATCTACACCAGCTTGTGCCAGCAGGTGGAGACAAATCTTGATTTTTCACTGCAGGAGGCAGCTACTGTCTGACCCATTTTTTCTTCCTCTCCAGCATCCATCTGGATTCACCTACCTGCAGCATGTCACTGAGCAGGTCCACGTTTTTGAAAACCGTTAACCAGAACTCGGGGATGCCTTTGGGGTCTTCCTTCTCCTCGTCCTTCTTCTCTTCCTCTAACTTGGCCTTCTCCTTCATCTCATCCTGTTAAAGAGAGGCATATTCTCTTCAAAATAAAGCTTGCTCAGGATTTTTGCTCCCTTTTCACATATTCACCGCTATACGAAAGAGAGAACAGCTTTCCACCAGCTACACCCACATACAGCACCGGGCATGGGGGACTAGACTAAAGAAAAAAAACAGTACTAGCTGCGTTCAAGCTACGAAAACATTACAATGATTTCATCAGTTGCACGGCTGTTTTGTAATACAGCCATTTGAAACCTGCAATAGTAGTGGTAAAACACAAACCTCATGTTCTTCCATATTAGCTATATCTTTTTTTTTTTTTTTTTTTTTTGCTCTGGATGAGGCTACAAACTGCATGCATAAAATGTGGAAACAGAGGAAAAGCTACAAAGCCCAGTGTTCAGTCAGACAGGAAGCATGCAGGTGTATACGTCACCTGTACCTGCTTACTTACTGTCAGCTCTTCCTCTTCATCCGCCTTCCATTCACACTCCTCATCTGTGGGCTCATAGGCTGCTTTCACTATGTCACTTCTCTGTGAAGAACCACAAAATACAAAGTTTGCACCTTTGCCATACAAATTTGGGTTACATCATACATGTTATATGATTCTTACGAAACAGACAGTAATTCAAACTGTAAAAGAATGAAAAAAAATTGCTGTCAACTGGTTATTCATGGGAAAGTAGCCAGGTTCATTTTTGGTTTGTGTACATAAAAACAAGCCTCTACTGCTGCATGAGCAACCTGAGAAACATCAGGGTTACTGTCTATATAAACACCACATAGGAAAGGTGAAGGAGCAAGGTTAACCTTAACCATGAAAACCTTTGGCATCCGTTTGTTTTGATTGTGCACTATTCCATACTAAAACAAATAAGTAAAGAAAACTTCCCAACATACAGCATGTTAAATTCTGTATGGAAAAACACAAGGATGTCCTACTACATTCAGCTGGAGTTTTGTATTTGAGTATCAACAAGCTTGACCTGCTGTGAGTGCACAGACAGATGACAGCTTCTTTCACGTTACAGACTGTCTGTATTGCATGCTTGAACTGACTCATAACAGCAGGGGTGGCCCCTGATCAAGTCTACCTATAACCTCAATAGGATCCATATCCGTTAATGTTGAGTATCAGACGATAACAAGTCTGATCTCACATTATTTTTTAACAGAACACTGATAAAAAATGTACTTAATGCACTAAAGTTGCAGGCTCATACAGTTTGGTCGAGTTTGGACACCGGCTTACAGACAGCCAACAGCCCAACATGTTTTATTCTGACCTGCCATTAAGCTGAATTAATGCTGAAGAGAGAAAGCTGATGTGATCTGCCACTGCCTACGTTTTAACCAGTGACACTTACTGCTGTATAAATATGAAGCTGCTAGTGAACGTTGTGCACGCTGATCTATGCGAATAACAGAAGAGATAATCATGTATTTTGCCAGATTCGGTGCAAGAACACTGTTGATTACCACTTCATACTAATATTTATTCTACACTCTAATTTTCACTCACATATGGAGAGAAATGTTTGCACCGTAGAGCCTGGCTGTGACTGCCCTGTCAGGTTTTTTTTTGCTCAGAACGGGCCTTTTGGGTGACTGCATGACAGCAGGCATGATGGTAAATGTGGTGCATGTGTTACCTTATTTAACTACATATCCTTATTATTTGTGACCATTTGATTAACAGAAATGTCTATTATGCTTAAATAAAAGAACCCCGAATTAACACAACAGGTTATTATAGCAATGATGATGCATATTAAACAATAAATATCAAACATTTGTGAGTTTGCTGTCCACTACTTCATACTAAACAGAGAAATGTACCATGTTCTTTGAACACAGTATCCATACTTAAAAGTATCAGTGAAGAAAATATGACGTACTTTGTCAAAGAGGGGCTGGTAGAGGGCTGCATACTTTCTCTCCAGTTCATGGACTTCTTCGTAGAACTTGGCTTCAATGTGGGCACATTTGACCTGTAGGTTCTTCAGGGCGTTTACACGTCTCTTTACAACCTTTGGTAAACTGTGGGATGACAGTCAAAAACAGAGAAGTTGTGAGGACAATTCTGGAAAACTTGTCCTTTTTTTTCCTACTTACCTCTATGCTTTCAGTGCAAAACGGTTACCCTGCAATTATGGCACTTTTGGCAAAAACAATCAATACATTGTAACACTGAGTTAAAGTACATTGAAGTGAGTTGCTGTTTTTGCTGGGTCTGACTAGCAGTTTAAACAATGTGTGATCTAAAGATATACTAATAATTATATGACCGTGTATTTACTAAATTAAAACCACAGGACAAAATGTGCTTAATAGGGAGCAAACGGGGCCACGGAGGACCCTGCCTCAAAAGTTAATCTGGTGAGAGATTTCAAGAACAACAACACACTGCAGGGCAGAATTCTCCCCAGAGGATCTGCAGTAAGTCACTGTGGCCTTCCAAGCACACTCTTTAAACAAACTGAAACTCTGCCTCCAACAGCTTTTATTGAGATTTGCCTAATTTAATGGCCTGGTGAAGAAATTATGTCCTATTTGTACACAAATTTACTGCTGCATGCTTGGGGAATTCATGGCCTGGTTCCTGGTGTGGATGATGCAGTGGGTTCCTCCACGTTACATCATTAAAAAGTCTTACATTTCGACATTCATTTCCTGAGGAAATTAAACATTTAAAGAAGCAGCAAGCGTAATGTAAAGACGACATCAGGCTCAGTTTCAAAAGTCCTGGACTATGATGGTATCTGATTTAACAAAAACTGAAGAAATTTACATTATACTTATCAGAGACACAAATTTCACTCACAGCAGCAAATTAACTGTGTACTGACCTTACCAACCGTACATCTACTGCAATCAGTCTGTGCCATTAATCATGCAAGCTGAATGCCTGTGTGTCTTCTCATCTCCTAAGGCATTTGTCTTAATAAATTGTGGGTCTTTACTCATTTAAGTGAAAGTACTAACACCAGATGGTAAAAGTCCTGCATTTAAAATGCTACTTAAAGCAAAAGCAACACACTATAATCAGGAAAATGCACTACAGCATTAAGAGTAGAAGTACTAGATGCAGAAAAATGACTTTTTTGATGTTTATGCTAGGGTTGGGACTTTAACGTTCATTTCGATTAATTAATTAACTATTGACCTTGTTGGGAGGAAAGTTTTCTTTTTAAAATCTTCCCGATGGCAGCTTGGATAAAAGCATGGTTGTGTGCAAATTGTGCAGCAAAGAGTTTTCTTATCACCTCAATGCAAAACATGTTGCTGTTAGCAACAGAGCTAACGTAGCCATCCCATAATAGACCACTTTTCAAGACATTGAAAGTGCTTGAGTTTACAAAAAGTCTTAAATGTTAAATATAATCGCTATAATTGCACTTTGAGTTTGCAGTAATCTGTGAATGTAGTAGACAGATGAAAAATGCAGATAAATATAATGAAACAAACATTTTTGCTGTTTAAGTTCACGTATGTCTATTCATTGATTCAGTCGTCAACCAAAATTATTTGAATTGAAAAACTTTCACAAATATGCGATTGATCGCAATTAATTAATTACAAAGCCTCTAATTGATTAGATCATTTTTTTTAATCGTGTCCCACCACTAGTTTATGCTATTATCTATTATATTATTACTCATTTAGTAAAGTATAGATGTTGCTTGCATTTGAAACTGCAAGTCTTTTCTGTCCTACACAAGGCTTCCAAGTAAAAATATACTTAAGAACGCTCATCTGACCACACTATACCTTCACATAAACATCCTAATTACTGCTTCATCATCAGCTGGATAATCTTGCAGGATGGTCAACCAGGTTTTCAGAGCTGTAGTGAGGCTGCACAGAGTCAAGTTTCTCCGCAGTATGGTAAATTAAAACGCCTGCACTATCCTGGCAGGGGAATGCATGTTTGGTCCCAAGTGCTGGGATGTAACTGGTGACTTTGTTAGCGACTGCCAAACACTTGACATGTTGATCAAAGAGCTGCTTGCTGATGGTTTTGCTAAGGAGAGGAGAGGAGCAGTGGGTGGCACAGCCTTGCAGCCAAAACACAGCTACATTCACACAGCATCTCAAAAGCTGCTGGAGGTACAGACTGCATCTTTGCTCTTAGGTCAATTTCAGGTTTCAGCGAGCTGGTGCATTCAGCGCCTTTGTAGGAAAAGCTCATGAATGCTACATAAAGCATTCACCCTTCTTGGACTTTTTCATGCTCAACTATGAATCACAGAGTGTGATTAGAATTTTTTGATACAAACAACACATCAATCCAAATTAACTACTGTTCACCGTCCAAGTATCCATCCGCTCAATAAATCTTCATGTACTGATCGGAAGTGAACCTATACAGCAGAACAGGTCACCTGAAGAGCCCCATTGAAAACATATTTTGCTGTTTGTATTCATTTTAAATGCTTTCTAGTATGTTGCAGTTTCTTGAAGGACAACAGGTACTCAAAGCTAAGTGAACTCCAAGAGAAAGCAATAAGAGTGCTTGACATTTTCTTGTTTTTTTAATATGAATAGACAATTTGCTTTTTTCTGAAATTCTGTGAAATATTTCACTGCCTTACATCCATATTAACAGTCTGAAATTCCTGCTAGGTGTAGATAAAAAGCAGGTAAAATCTGGCTGGTATATGTCAGACAGTGGCATTTAAATGGACAAACACAAGCATCTCTTGTTCTCTCAGGTTGCCTCTGCTGACCTCCATTTTCTTTCCCGCAATTCAGCCAATCAAAGCCAAACTCTACAATGGCTGTGCATCAAACAAGCTGCAGGCCTGTTGAGCTGCTCTGTACAAACTAAAGCTGTGACAATTTCCTCTTGCTACACTGCTTTTCAGACGGTTAAAAACTGACCTCACCCTAGGCTGGGGCTTGACATCATTTTCATATGAACAACTCCACAGTTCACCAAATAAAGCTGAAAGTAGCATCTGTAAGGACTCCGTCATTCAGTGCTGATATTGAGGTGTATCCTCACTTCTACATTCAGTGTTTTAATTTTTGCTGCCAACCGCGCGTGAACTGAACTTAAAATTGCTTTGCATAGAAGCGCTACTACTTGACAAGGTGCAGTCACCACTTAGAAAACTAATTATGAAAAAGTATGCAACTGGCCAAGCAAAAACATCCACCCACCATCTATTTGCAAGTAAGTGATTGCAGCCTAAAGCAACAGTACTCAGTCTGATTAGCAAGTACCCGAACAAGTTTCAAATGGATTCTACGCTTTGCATGATACACAATTTTATATAAAATCAACATAAACAAAATGCAAACATATTACAACAGAAAATGTAAAATACTGCAGTTCTGCGCCCATAGCAAGTGTTTACTATGTTTTTGCACAACCAGTCTCAGTGTTCTTAGCCAAAGTGCATTCTGCTTACTATGTTGCAGCTGATTCTGCGTCTATGAAGACTAGATAAGGGGTATGTTGAATATCCATGTTTGGAGAAGCAGTTACCAACAAAAAATGAACCATCCCTCACCTCTCCATGTATCCTGATGGTGAGCCATTCAGACCATCCAGCCTCTCCTGCAGCGCAGCCAGGATCTGTGGATTCTGCATCATCTGCACAGTCAGCTGGCGAGCTGAGGACAAACACATCACAGTCAAAAGTATAATATTATCACGGCAAATCGACTGAGGACTGCTGAAGCCTTCTTTCACCTACTATCTGAAAGAGACCTGACCCAGAGTGGGAGGTTTAATTAAATTAAAGCTCCACTCAAATAAGCAAATTTATGTTGGGGATGGGAATCAGTAGCTGCATAACATTTTTATTGATTCTGGTTAATATTATTAATTGATCTTGTCTGCGATACCAGAGCCAGAGATGCTGCAGATCTGTTTACCAGAGTACGTGATCAGGGTGGAGGACAGAGAGCAAGATCAGCTTCCTGTCCAAAGCATTCTGTCACCTCTCCATCGCCTAATGACTGTTGACCTGTATTTAACGTGGATTTCATACATCACTTGTCATTTCCCTTTAACTGTATTCATTTTACATTATTCTTTATTGATTGAATTTTCAATTAGTTGGTGACTTTGTATTTTTCACACAGACTCAGAATGCTCTCACCTGAAGAAGTGAACTAAACTCCTTTTTGCAGCCAATGTCATGTAGTTGTGATTATAAACAGCTTTGTTAATATATGGAATGATGTCCGTTGTGCATCATTTGGTTTAACGATTACTATATTTATTGATAATGCTGCTGGCTATCAGAAAACAACACCATTTAAAATGTGCATCCTTATATTTGACAATCAAAGCAGTTGTTAGGCAATGATGCATATACACAAGAGGCATCTGTCAGCAGCATAGGGCGTCTCTCCCTTTATGCTACCAGGCAGGTGACAGATGGTACAATCCAAGTGTCCAACACATTGTTTGCACCAATCAAAGCTCAGTCAGATCGCTGCTGGCAGGTGAGAAGATTAAAGAGACTGGAAGTCACTTTTCTCTGCTGGCACATTCTGGGCATCTTGCTTGCAGTGTGTTAGCAGCTAAAATAGATCAGCTGTCTGCATCGAGTCAAATAAATGCACATATGCTTCTCTGAATTCACACAACACAAGCAGCTTTGATACGGGATGTTTCTTTGGTGGAAAAATCAATGAGCCTTAGCTACAACGGTGGCAGTTGTCATTGTTGAAGTAATGAATGTATATCCACTCTGTTTTAGAGAAACATTACTCCACCAAAAAAATGATCTTCACTTTCTCTCAACTGATGCAGGCTTAAAAGGTGGCTATAAAATGAGTGTTTGACACTTAAAGTTAGATTTTAGATGGAATATCAGTTTAAGCATCATCTTGATATACTGTTCAAAGCTTATGGCCATAAATTGTTGAACTGCAACAGCACAGATTTTCAACAAATAATCCGTATTTCAGGTCGGATACCAGTGACCTTGGTACATCATTTATGCATCCCTGCTTTAAAAAACATGGGGCAACATTGTCTACAGTGAATAAACTTGAGGATGTGGGTTGCTTCATAATTTAAGGCGCAGTTTTTAAAAAAAACACCAGTTCACTTCCACAAATCTTCAGAGCTGGCTTGTGGATCCCTTCGAGTTTGTTACTGTTGTTCCACGGCAGCTTTGATGTGTGACTCTGTGATACGTGAGGTTCGTAACAAGAGTTTGTACTGCATGTTAACGCTGGCAAGCTGTAACTGTGTATTACTCATGCATTTATAATCCCCCCTCAGCTTCCAGGCATCGTGTACAGCTTTCCTGAGAGTGTGGTCGCGATGACAGATCAGTCGTAGGCAGCCGGAATGAGCTTTCATTCAAGTCTGGCTTTTTAAAGACTGCTCGAACTTGCTATAAAAAGACGAGGCCACACAGTCTTCTATATCTATCCACAATGAGCTTGGAGTAGGCTAATATACGAGGGGCTGTCTGAATCATTTATTGAGCATCAAAGGATCCATAAACAGCATCAGGATCCCAAAATAAAGCAGATTAGTGCCTCCCAGCTCTTAACTACAATTCAAAATCATGTCATGCAAATATCTCCTGCTCAGTTTAAATAGCAGGCAGAGGTACACAGAGTTCACACTGTTGCTCTGCTACTCGAGTGACATTTTAATACACCTCAATGATTCGACATTCACTCTCTGCCAAGACTCCGGCACATTTCATCATCTAAACTTTGTATTCTGCTCTGTACACAGTCACATTAACAGTATAACTTGCGCTGTAAGACAGATTTTCAAGAAATAAGACACAGCTTGCCTACCTTTGCTGTTTTCATCTCCCCCCGTCTCCTCCTCTTCCACTTCCTCCACATCTTCCATATCTGCCGGGTCCATCTCAGCCTGGTCTTTGCTGCTCGGGGAGACACCGAGGGGGAGGGAAGAAAAAGAGAAGGTCAGCCAAAACACAGACACTTTGGATTGTTTATGAGTGGACAGAATTAACACCAGCCACCAAACTACTCCTGGCATATTTAGACTGAGGCTGCCAGCGACTTTAGCCACCCTGCCAGTGGCTTCAGCAAGAAACTAACTACTGCACTCCTTTCCAATCGCAAAAACAATTGATTGTTGGAGTAGAAAAAAACTAAAGGGGAAACCTGTTCTCAATCACATTGGAATCTTCTAGATTGAGCATAGCAGTACTTTGAAAATAGTCATTAACTGTGCCCCTAAACACATACATACGTGAGGGAAAGCGGCATCTAAGTTCAGTAATATTCTCCTAGAGGACAATACACCGTAAAATTCTCTTCTGTCTAAACTGTGAGATGCAGTGCAGATCGAAAACACTCCAGCAGTAATCAAAACTAGACTGGGCTTTTACCCATGATGCTGTTCCAAGCAGTGAAACATGAAACCCTTCTTTGAGATGCAGCACAGGAGGGCTCAATGCTGAAGAACATGACACAGCTTCATCAGCGCAGCCTCTCATGTCTGCAGCAAGAGGTGGAAATCAATGGCTAACAGTGGAGGAGTGTGTGTGTGTGTGTGTGTGTGTGTGTGTGTGTGTGTGTGTGTAAAGGAGACAGCACCCATCTATGTGTTGTGTGAAAACCACTGGAGCGTCACTCCTGCAGGACTAATGTTAAGGTCCATCACTCAGATGTTGTGAGGCGCCTTGTTTGTGTGCGTTTGTGCATGTGTGTGTATGTGTGTGTGTGTGTGTGTGTGTCCATGTAGTGTGAAAAGCTGTCAAGACGCAACCTGAGCCCAAACAGCCCCAGGTTTAACAAACAACTGCTTCCATTAGGGCTCATGTAGGAAGAGCCTGCTGCACCGTCCTCCAGCAGCTCAATATGATGTACTTCTGACCACACCCAAATCAGTGATGTCACAGCAGGTGCGCTTCCCTCTATTGTCAAAGACCCAGGTGGCAGAGAGGCCAAGTGTGTGACAGAGTAGCAGAGGATGTACTTACTTGTCCATGTCTGCCATCTTTGCTGAGTCTCAAAGGATGCTAGAAGGAGACAAGAGAACATTTTTAGTTTACAAATGCTTGATTAAACAAATAAAAATTACATTGAACTGCCACTAGATTGGGTCCAGCAGTATTTGCAAATAACCCCTGAGGTTACATTTAAGGTCAGAGTAATACAGGAGAGATGTTAACGTTCGCAACACATAATGAATGACAGTTATTGTTGAAGCACCACCAGCAATGTATGATTGTTGCTATGGGCATTTCTATGCATCTAAAGTTTGATGGACTTCACTTTTTAAGTGATCTGTTATAAAGACATGCAAAATAAACACTAATTGTTCATATCAACATTGTTTCAGCATTGATGCTGCAATGAGACATTCTCAATATTCACATTGCGATGTCCCTCAGATATAACAATGTAGGCTGATTTAAAGGTTCTTGGATAGGCCATGCTTTGTTTTGACCATCCACTGAGTTTGTCTGCTCCACACATACACCGAAGAATGGGCAATAAACAGGAGAGAAACACTACAGGAAGATCTGGATGCAAAACCGAAACAAAACATCAGCTGCATGGAAATACTTTGGCTCCAGGAAGGTTGTTGATGACCAAAAACAGGCGCACACCGTCAGCAGGAACATGCAATTGTTCCCACTATGCAAGGCGACGCAACTAATTTGTTTGACATTTTAAATTGGCATCACAAAGCTCTGTATGATGACTGCACAGCCTGATCTGAATGCCATCCAGAGCAATTTTTTTTTAGATCTATCTGTGCAACACTGTCAGAAAGTTCTTTTTATTTTACACGCTGATGCACTACTCTACAAAATCATGCTTTTTCTTTAATGAAATCGAAACTGAGTTATACAAGTCATCTTTTGAAAATTGCTCTATTAGAATATTAGAATGATATGTATAGATATATATACAGCAGAAAAAACAAGAATGGAATGTCCTTTCCCACATCGTTAAGCTTTAGTACTAAAGCCATCTGTAATTTTTGTTTTTTTTCCACTTTCTATTTGGATTTGTCCATTTCTACCTGGGCTCAGGTGTAAAATTATTTGTCTATAAACTCCTGTAATAACTTTCCCAGTTGTGTTTTAATGCATTTTATCCAAATCTACTAATGACAGTCGTAGCCACCGGATTTCCATAAAAATTCCAGTTACTTCCTACTTCACATCTAGATATGTAGTGATCCATCCCCCTTCTGTGCTATCAGAACATGAGCACTACTTTACATGATTTCTCTTATGTGACTTACATTTTACATAAAATACATAAAGTCTCTCCATCCTAACCATGTTAATGGCAATCAAATAAAATGAGCATTTCAAGTAATCCTACTCCTGCAGAATACTGCTGTGTGCACTACCCCCATTCGAGAGGAAATGCATAAAAAATGCATATAAAAGGAACCTTATGCAGCAGTCAACACAACACTTCACCGACATCCAGTGAAAGATCAAAGTAGAGCAAAACCCTTTCTTCTGCACACAAGACACTCAGACTGATTAAACAAACCGGACTGTAAAAATCCACATGCTAAAATATGCCACCAATAAAAAGTCTACCTGGATGGAGCTCAACTTTCTACACGGCCATATTTCTCCCTATTTTGGGAAGGTGCTATAGGACAAAATTATGGTTCAACACACTGGTTTATTCTTTAAAAACCCCCTGTGAGACCAGTAGTTTTAGAATGAATGAGTTAATCAGATCCAGTAGTGGAAACTGATTATAGCTCCCCTTCACACCCAATTCTACACAAAAGAGCTAGATTTATATTTAAAAAAAAAAAGAAAAAAAAAAAGAATGCAAGTATATTTGTCATTTTTTTGCCAGGGAAATTTCTGGATAGGCATTTTATGTTTCTACTGATGTTTGCACAAACTGTTCTAGGTAAGTATGAGGTATCACTATTAGCCAAAACAAGCACTGAGCCATACTTCCCTAAAATTCCTGAACCATCACCGGCATGTCAGACTTCCCTGACGATTAATTAAAGAGTATAACAGTAAGAAAACTGTCACAATCGAGTACAATTTAATCACTATTTTTAAAATCTGTCTCAGCAAATATTACATATATTTAAGAGCCATTTGGAGACCATTATTCACATTCTTCAATAACCACAGAAATGTGTGGCTCATTGCAGCCAGCACACAACACACAAGTGAACAAAGAAGACTAAAAATAAAGTCTGTGCAGAATACAGTCAATTCAACTCTAATAAATTAGGCTTGTTATCAGTTGTTGACCTTTTCTATGTGGGTAACTGTTGTTCAGTAAAAATGTACATTTTATCATGCTATTACTGCATACAAGCATTCCAGGCAAGTTTTGACTTGAGAAAATGAGATTTAATCAAATATTTTGTAAATAATGCTATAATTCTTGTCTGGATGAATATCATTTTTGTTCTAAAAATGCCATTTACTCACTGAAAGCTTGTCTGTGCTTTCAAGGGACAGCACATTTGTATTACGCATCCTGGCCTTGGTTGAGTTGTGCATCAGTCATATTAAAAAAAGTTCCCTTTTTGGTCCAGACAGGATCAACTGTGGGTGTCAGTCACCCACTTCTCACCTCTTCTCAGAGGCTTCTTCCCTTGAGAGGGATTGATGACTGGCGTTCTTTTCACAGGGGGCACATAGGGGTGACTTGTATTGATAATCGGTACCCATAAGGCCGAGAGGCAGATCATGACCTGAAAATGACCAGGGTGTCAAAACCTGCAACTGCTAAGGTGGTTGTAACTCAAGCCTAAAGGCTTGTGATCAATTATAGACGTGGAAGAATTCTGCAAATCAAATGTAATCAAACAGTTTGTGCAGGTCATGGAAGGCCCAGGAGATTTTCAATATTAGTTCTGGATCGGATCAGAACAGACCCAAAGGAAGTGGGGATAATGTGTGGCATGTGGTGTAAAAAAAATTAAAAAGTTACCCTTCTGGCCTCATAATAGCCTCCTAGATCACCACCCCACATATGTGTGATAAGTTATTGACAGGGTTCAAATGTATTGCATGATAATAGGCATCTAGACTGATCCTGCCCCATCACTCTCTACACTGGCTTTGCAACAGCACCAGTTACAGAAATCAGACTGTGACTACAAGAAAGATCACAATCGCAGCCGTGAAGGAGGCCTAGCAACACTAACGAAGGAGCATCTGTCCCACCGGTGCTCACTTGATGACTAAAAGCCAGCAGCTGATCATTCCACCGCATGCTTGAGCACATATTTCCTGTAATCAAAACTGTAAACAGCTGTATTTCTCAAAGCCATCTCAGTAGAACACTCTGTAATGTTCTCAGAGTTCAGAATAACATTGATCTTTTTCATGCTTGTGGGGGTTTTTTTGTTTGTTTTTTTAAAAAGGCAAACTGAAAGAAGATGAGCCATTTGATTAACCAACAATAAATCAGTCACATGAGCATGTTACTCCCTACAGGATGCCACCTTGGTATGGTAAGAATGTAAACACAGGACGTTAAATGCTGCAGTCTAAAATTCAGCTGTCAGTGCTGCTGGTAGGAACCACATCACAACTAAGTTAGACTTTGCTGAGTATTACAATAAACTTCTGACAGAAATATGATAATACAACACTGTGATTCTGGTCAATAAATTTGTTTTGTCCAAATTAATCTTTCAGAACAATGTGCAATAAAATCCAATTAAATTTGTTAAGTTTATTTGTTTGTATGACACCTACAGAGTGGGATCGCACTGAATCACAGCAATACAGTTCATTAAACTGAACTAGTGTAACTATGATGAGCTGATCAGGAAATAATACCTCAGCACTTAATCAAGTGGAGGATTTTTTTCTAGTAAAATAGAGTGAATATTTGGGGGATTTAAGCAGGTACGTAAAACTAAACAAGCACTTTGAATACATGACCTTATATCCCCATAAATAAAGACTGTTTTATACTTCTTGACCGTTCGAAAGCAAAATTCTTACTCAGTAGCAAAAATAAGAAGCAACTAATTTGATCATGGGAAAAAATATTATTAAATCAGTCCTAAATTAGATTAGGGCTGAGCGATTTGGGAGAAAACATCTTATCACGATTTTATTTGCAAACAAATGTTTATAAACCAATATAAAATGTGACAGATCACTGTGTTGCTATCAAAACCACAACTGTCACAAGTGCAGGGCGGCATGAACGTGTAGAATCACAAGCATGACAGTTTAAACTCTGGATCAGATGCACCTCAAAGTGTACAAGGCCATTAAATAATGACACTGTTTACGCCAGTTGAACCACATAATATGCTCTGATCAGAAGGGAAGCATAAACAACCTCAGAAAGTTTCAACGTGCTTGAATTAAATAACACTGAATCACAGCATTAGACTCATTTAGCCACACCTCGTATATCCTAAACTGCAGCCTAATTGTAGCGTTTCAAATTCCGTTTTTGATTTGAAGTTGACTGTTTAGCCTTTATTCAGAATCCTCCTTTCCTTTCATTGTCGTTGGACAAACAAGAAGCACTCGGAGTGCATGGTCTGTGCCAAATCTTTCGAAGAAAATTTAAATGACATTTCAACAAAAGGTACAGAGGATGGTAACGGTTCCTAATCCTGGTCTTTGACTGCCACCTATCTACTGCCTTTCCATCCCACCGTCACTAACTGCATTCACCTGTCATCCCAGGAGCAAATCAGTCCTTTATTAGATGCAGACAGTTTAACAGCTGCAGGGCTCCGAGTCCCAAGGCCCAAAACTTCACCCCTCTGGTGTCATACATGAATCGAGTGCTAGGCACGTGGATGAAACAGTTTACGAGGAGGAGTTTAAACTGAAAATGAAATGTCTTTTAGGTCATTAGTAGTCTTTTAAATGATCAAAGCTATCATAACAATCTCTCTATATATTAGGTGGCCTACATACAGCTAATGCAGCTAGATTATTCAACTACAGAGCTGACATGACTGTTCACTGAGCTCAGAGGAAAGCCACGTGACAGATCAAATTGTTTCTTCCTTCATCAGGGGATAAGTGATGAAGAGAGCAAGCTGCGTGTTGACTGATTTGTGGCTTTAATCATGTCCCATTTCTCAACCAAGCACCGCAGCCTGCCACTTCCTTAACACAGAGGTACACTTTAAAGCCTTCACTTTTTTTGTTAACAAAGATGAATGTGCAAATGCACACGTGTCAAAGCATAATAAAGACACATATGGTCCACACTACATTATAAAATCTAAGACAGGATGACAGGCACCACCACAGCCTCCTTGTATTTTCTATTATACCAAATTATTGATGACACAGTACTGTAGAAAGCTCTTAGCCACGGCACATTTCAAAAATACTGTCACTGTGCACAATGAGATGACAGGCTGTTACAAGCTGGGGTCATACTTGTTTTAAAATGGGCAAAAATAGATGCAGGTAGGCCATGCAATGTGGACAAAGAGCTCTACTGAAACCTGGCTCCAGGAATTTCTATGCAAGTTAAGTGAAGCCTGTAGAGGAACTATGAGGGCATTTGGATCATATGTCATTGCTGAAATTCTTGAAATATCTAACTCTTATGTTGTTTTTCCCCTAAGAAGAATCGGAACATCTTTTCAACTAAGCCTCTACATCTGATCTGATGACTGATGATATGAGGCAGCATTACCGCTTTAACAGGTCCTGTTTAGTTTGGACGGAACCATCAAGCAACAAAAGCCAGTGGCTAGTCGGCACATGTTTTACGAGATACGTGAATGGTCCAGACAGAGACCCTTCCCTTTCTGGGGCAAGCTTTTCTTCCTAATCCTGCCCAGCGACCACGTGTTGCATGCTCAAGTCTAGCAAACCATCAGTGACTAACAAAAAGCCCCGGGTGGGAGCCTGCCTGCTCTCTACTCCAAACACATTTCCAACTTCATTTGGACCAAGCAAGCAGGCCAACCTGTTGAAACGTTTACCGACCACTAATGCCCGCTCACTTGTCCCACGAACAAGCCGCCCTCCCGGCTAGTTAACTGGGTAACTTTAGCCGGCCTGCCCGGTCTTGTCACTGCACAGCCTCGGTGTGTCTGGCTAGTTAAGCTAGCTTAGGAGCTGCTAGCTTGATGCGCACTACTTGGGCTGAGCAAGTGGGAGGAACAGCTTCGACAGACACGGTGCCGTAACTAGAAAATATGGGCCAGTTAGGAAGTGCTGCCACCACGTTTCAACCCGCTTTCTTTATGTAACACAACCGGCGGTCCGCCTCAACCGAGTGCCGTGTGCCGGATCCCGAAAGTCCGGAGTCCGGTCCACAGTTCCCCACCCCGGGTCTCATCCTCCAAAAAAAATAAGGTCAAGTCCAAAAAATACAAGATACAAGACACGTGTCAACAAATGTCGAAAAACGCAGACAATTACAGGAATTACCCGACGGCTGGTCATTCCTGTGAATGCCGTGGATGTGAAAACAACCCGGCGGAGAGGAGGCACACAGGAGAAGGACTGATTTATTATTTTTTTAAATCGCGTGTAACACATCATGGTGGAGCCAGTCTCAATGGCTGCTGCCGCTGTCTGACTTGACTAGCATTAGCAGAGCACAGCCGTCTCTCTTCGCCGCTGCTTGTCAACGCAGCTCGGATGAAATTAAACTTCGGACACGCCACGCAAGTTTGGGGCGTTGGCACCGAAGCCATTCCCGGGTCCTGTCCCCTTACCTTCGCTCTGTGGCCGGAGGCTGGACTGGTTCAGCGGCGCTGCGCAGTGAAGCGGTCTCGGGGAAGAAAGAGACTCCGCTCCGATGGCGGTAAAAGGGAGAGCGATCCCGCCGCCTGCGCTCATATACATCCGACGTCATCACGTAAACCGGCAGTCACCGGGGCAACGCTGCTGATGGGAGGGGCGGCAGGGAGGGGTGCCCCTAGGGGAGAGGAGAGGATGAGGGAACATCATCACCACCACCACCATCATCCTCACCACATCATTTCTTCATCATCTCACGGTGTTTTTAGAGTCTTCCTCTTGTCATTAGCATCTACCTTTAAATTCTCGTCATCATGTTGTTCAGCATCACTCAGCAGCTCCATCATCCTCACCAACCAAGCAGACAACAACCATGAAGTCGTCTTCATAGGTACTACCTGTAGCAGTGCTCTCCCTCATCATCATCATCATCATTAGATCTGCTTTCCTTAAGTGATTCTGTATTTTATCTTGAACTTGTTTTACTATCTATTGATTTTAATTAACAGTTTTGTTTTATCTTATTGTATTTTATGTACAGCGTCTTTGAGTTTTTGGAAAAGCGCTTTATAAATAAAATTTATTATTATTATTATTATCATCACCAGGGTGACCCTCAGTGTTTCCTCCCTGTCCTCAGCACTGTCCTTATCATGATTTGCATCACAATCATGACTATGTTCATCACCGTCCCCAGCCATCGCACTCATCATCATGCGACACTATTGATTCTAGCAACAAGCTCCCCCTTGATCCCTCATGTTCCCAGTTTTCCATTTAAAATTCCTCTCCATAAGATAAAGCCTGTTTCTGTCCATTCATTGTAATGCTTCATTGGAGCTACATCACAATTACTGACCTTGGAAACAGCAGTTTCACTCTGACAATTCCCTGGAGCTTTCAGTCACATCTCATCAGCAGATGGATACCGTTATATCAAACTGAAAACTCTAGATCTTTAGTAGATTTTTTTGGCAATGGTGCATCTGCCACAAGGACACCATGGGACTGAAGACTTGAAATCTAGGGTGTGTGTTTCAAGTGCAGAATGACAAATATTACAATCTTAAAAAGGAACCTATCTATTTGTTGTCACCTATTCACAGTCTAGCTACCATTACAACAGCATGCATTTTTACTCCACCAAGGAAAGCAGCGGAGTTATTATCTGTATTTCTTCTCATGTTTTTTTAATATCCACATCATAAACAAAATAAGCAGTCAACACATGACTGAACACTTCCACCTTAAAACTGTGAAAAACTCACAACATTAGAACTTTTGGACAGGAGACACCATCAAATGTGTGAATTTCAGACCACAGAAATGGTTTGAATGTGTCAAACGACTGCCGTGACAGTTTAAACCCTGGGTGGTATTGCATACTGTACACACTAAATTGCAGCCCTTGTGATCTGCTAATTGCATTTTTTTTAACTGCAACTTCGATTTGAAACCGAATAATCATTCAGCTCTAGTACGGTAAAGTAGTTTTACAGTTTTACAGTTTTACAGCAGTTGTAGGTGAGCTGGTGTGCTTGAGCTGCAGTGAGTGTGGAGTTTTGGGTGAAAAAGAAAGGCAGGGAGTTCATAAATCTGCACAGTGTAGAGTTAGATCTAAGACATTTTAAGGCATGAAGGAATTAGGTTCATGAAAAAATGATCGAAATATGAAATTTTGACACAAGAAATTTTAGGGATTTAATTAATGACCACACAGCGACCTCAAGAGACACAAATATCCAGCTAAATGAAGCATTTGTCTTGACTTTCTGACATGTCAGCAGCAATTGTTCAACAACCTTCTCCCTGTCCTCTCTGTTCTGGAGTAATTTCAAGAAGTTCTGAAGATTAAATTCTCTGTGAAATGGTTCAATTTTCCAGTACATCACAGAAGTCATATTTGTGCCACCTGAGCTCAAATTGCAATTTTCTCACCTGTTAAAACTCAAAAAAGTGACAGAGCAGATTTACAGCTGCTCTGTGGAAGCACACCTATTACTATTCAAGCATGGTCACTTGCGTTCAGCATCCCGAAATATGACAGAAAACATCTCAGTGGGTTTCCAGGAGAATACATGTATGCTGTTGCCGTACTTGTTAATAGAATGTGGAGAACCCACAGAGATGAAATCCTCAGTGATGACACATTTCCAAACACAGACGGACTCAGACAACCTCTTGCTTGTGACCCTGAATGAAGCCAGAGGCAAATACTGTGAGGATTTCAGTGTGATTCATCCATCAGGCAGCAGCGGACTGTGTTACTAACACCAGGCGTGCTGCTCGGCTTCAAACCTCCTCTCACTGATATCTGGCAAAAGCCCAAAGGTCGGCCAAATTTCTCTCATTCTACGCTTTCCCACAAGAGGAAGGCTTCCCACGTGTGTCTTCCATGTCAGGAAGCAAAGGGGTGAATGTTTCCCTGAGTCATGCTGGCCAGTAGCACAGGAATAGACAGTGGAGCAAATAACTAGAGGGATGGTTTCCTATGACTGCTATCTTTTAGATTGCACTTGGACCTGGGAGCTGACAGAGTGAAGCTGGTGGCTGAACAGCTTTAGTGGGAGCCTGGGAACTTTGTATTCTAAGAAATGTGTGGTTTGCATTTATCTTTTTGAATTAGGACAACTTCTAATTAAATTATGTTCAACCAGGATACTACACTGAGTCAGAGGAAATAACTTTTCCTCTGCAAAGGTATTTTTAATGATCACTTATTCAACTAGAAAAGCACTCAGAGAGCGCAGTACTCCGCCAAGGCCGTTCATTCCCCCACATGGCATTGTCAGAAATGCAGCATTTTTTTTTTAGGAATGCAGCATTTGATTATGAGTTATTGATGATCAGAAATCACAACAACATATAATGTGGCCATTTAATATAGATGTACCCACAAACAAAATGACCTTGCACTGAGCACAGGCGTGTGTTATGCATGTGTACATTATGTTCAGATACCAAATCACGGAACCTAAATATGTAACAGACGGCAGGAATTGATGGGACTTGGAAACACCCCCACAGTTTAATCAATTATTCCTTGTATCATTTCCAATGGATAAGTTCTGATAAGTCGGCAGTGGTGGATTTGTAGTAGGATCACAATCATGTGATCATCAGCAGGCAGCTGATGCAGTGTTCACTTGTTGTCATGGTTACAGTGACGCCATGCCGCTATCTCGCAATGATACAGGAATCTTTAACAAATCCATGGATCCAGACTATAAGCCACATCACTGCCAAAATCTAAGTAACTGGTTCTTGTGTCATTTCTGACCTTCCCTGAAAATTTCATCCAAATCCGAATTTAGTTTTCAATTATCTGCAGCAATTTGAGTTTAAATTGTACACAATATTATGTTAATGCAATTATCAGCATTGTTATGTCAAGCCAACCCATTGAGATAATATTTGCAACTTAAAGGGTTTATCTAAATCATTAAATTTGTATTTGTATCTTGTAGCCATGCCTTCATGTTTTTAATCAAGTGATAAGAATATGTCCCTTGAAATACTTTTTACAGTGTGGTTAGAGTTGCTGAAAAACACAAAAAAGGCGTTTTATAATTTTATGGAAACTTGTGGTCTTAATTCTATCATTGACAGAACACTAAATTTTAAAAAAGAAAAGTCTGTGTCAACAAAATAGGTTTTGTATTAATAGCACTAATAATGTCACACTGATTAAACTCTCGTTCGAAAATTTGCAGCAGGCAGTAAAATTAAAATAATATTGTCTGACATTTTGTTCGGTGGATAAATCAGAGGAAATTGTACCACAAATGCCTTACTTTACATCAAAATTATACCTTAAGTGGAAAATAGCCAAATGAAAAGTGGAAGATAATGTATATTTAAAAAAAGGTTATTTTGTAAGCATTGTACCTTGCACTTTATTTTTATGCCAGCAATCATCTTGTGAGAGCAGTTCAATTTTTTTTGTGGACCTAAACATTTCAAATAACAAGGAAGCTCCTTCTAAACAAAATCCTCACTCCTGAATTTGCATTTATGGAGGCAGCCTGGGCTGTCAGCAGGATATCTGATGAACTTCAAGCTGAACTGGATCCAAGGAGCACGCGGTGGTTTATTTAAATCACACTGAAGTGCATCAAACAGAGTTTTTGAACAAGCAGGGGCAACAGCAACAGTCGCTGCTCAGGGCCTGCTGCATGGGAAGGAGAACTTTGTGCACGGCAGCCTCAAAATGTCAGGGTGGGTTTGTGTTAAGGGCTGAAACTCTTCCACCAACTTCTCCGATGCATGCTGTTCAGAAGTATTCTTCAGTTGGAATCTAAAGCTGGGATAAAGCAAAGGTTAAAGAACTCCTGTTGTGAGAGAGTCAGCCCAGAAGACAGCTGTGGTTGGACTGGACAGACACTTGGACAGATATTGATTAGGTCCTCCTCTCTGACCACAATAAGAGAAAATTAGCTGGAAAACCTGTAGGGGGACATTATTTTCAGTTTGATTTCCTGCATTAAATTAGTATTAGAAGTATTTTTACTCCACCAAGGAAAGCGCTATGTGATGATCGGCATTGGTTTGTCCGTCTGTCTTTCTGTCTGTTAGCAACATTACTCAAAAACAGACTAACGGATTTGGATGAAATTTTCAGGGAAGGTCAGAAATGACACAAGGACCAAGTGATTCGATTTTGGCAGTGATGCGGCTTATAGTCTGGATCCACGGATTTGTTAAAGATTTCTGTATCATTGTGAGATAGCGGCACGGCGTCACTGTAACTATGACAACAAGTGAACACTACATCAGCTGCTGACGATCACATGATTGCGATCCTGCTACAAATCGACTGTTGTGGACTTATCGAGACTTGTCCATCAGAAATCATACAATGACTGAGCAGCCTTAGTGGAGTACTGCACTCTCTGAGTGCTTTTCTTGTTACTTTTTGTCACACAGTGAAAATCATCCAGGGCATCTGCTATTCCCACCTTTTCCTTAAAAGCGTGGTTGCCAAAATTCTAATTGATTGATTTGGCTAAAAAATTTCAAACATATAACATTATTTTCTTATGTTGGTTTGAAATAATATTGGTAATTACATCAACTTAATATTGTGTGTAATTTAAACTTGAATTAGTTGTTTTTGTTCAAAGTATTTAAAGATTGTGCTTTTTAAAAAAAAAAGCTACTACATGAAAATAACACAAAGAAAGTCAAAACTACAGGAAAAAATTTAATTAGAGCAAGTTGATTTTTCTAAATTCTTTCACTCTACAACTTGTGTTCGTAATCATGAAAAATGACGTACATAATGCTTGAAAAAATCTTTGAAACACCATAGAATTACTAGTTGTAGCAACTTAGTTTTTATACGCAGTGCACTTTAAATCTTGTGTTTACACTACCAGTCATTGAATAAGTTAAAATCAAAAATATTTTTGATTGAAAGGGATGAGACAATTCTCCTAATTCAGCCAAGTTGGCTGGTGAAACAGATTTTAATTAGGAGGTGTCATAACTCAAAAAGCTTCATGGAAACCATTGCACTATTTTTTCTTGTTGGGCTCAAACATGAGATTTTAGACTGTAGGTCTTTTCTTAAAACCATTGACATAATAGTGAAAAAATCCAATAAAACCTATCAGAAATAAGCATTAGACCAGACTATAACAGATTTTCCTTTATAAGCAGTGATGATGCCGTAAGTTGTTCAGTCATCCCTCAATGGTCCAAGTAAAGATTCTCTTGTGAGAAGTTTATAAAAGTTCCACTTATGGATCCAAGTTTTTTCAGCCAAAACAAGTGAAGCAAGGTGTCATCTGCCTTGGAATCTTTTCTGCAGTCTTTGTCCAATTACACAGTCAAAGCACAAGCACAAACATTCCTCTGCCCACATACTGTCACTGCCTCACTGCATTTTAGATGTTTTTGGTCTCTAAAAGATTCTTCTGTCAGTTTAAAAGGCTAAAATGACCAGTTTTGGTCACTTGGATTGCAGGGGGTGGACGTTGAAATGTGTCTCCTGATTTGTACTTTAAACGTACAATGTGTAACTCGGCCACAGTCAGAACAGATGACGTTTTATCAATCTGACATTATTCAGACTGAAGTCATCTTATTTCATTTGGATAAAGACTTAGCCACCATAGTGCTAATTGCTAACATACAGTTAGATGAGTTGACTCCCCATACAGCTGCTATAGCTAGGTTCTGTGGTGAATCAGTAGTGGCGTTTTCCAGCTTCATACAAACAATACTATTATTCCTAGCAGAAGCAGGCAAAGGGGACAGGATGCCATATCTTCCACACCCATATCTTGTGCTGATAAGTCACACATATCCACATTAAGTAATTTCACCCCAATAAAATAGCTGCAGAAAAAGTTAGCTAATGCCGTGTTACTAGCTAATTTATCATTTCACGAGTCAATTAGGCAGCTGCTGCAGCTAACACTATATGGTGAATTCCATTGTGTGGCAGCCCAGCACCGTTACACAAATTATCAGTAAAAGAGATAGAAAGAAACAAATAACTGTCTAGGGGATATGATGTCATACAGCTGACCAAAATTAAACAAGCCATTGCATTGAATTAACACTCCCTACATGTTGACAGGACTGGTTCCTTGGGTTCATTACACATGAAACTGCAAGTCTAAATGTGTCTGTGTCATCAGTACACTGCAGTTTCAAGGTGGAAAAGTTCAGCCATCATGTTGATGGCTTTTCCTGCTCATGATGTGTCTTCCAACACATTAAAAACATTATATGGACATGTTAAAGAAAGAAAAAAAATCTTGATTTTCACTGCAGGGGGTCTTTAACTACTCCTAGCTTGTTAAAAATCTCTTACTTGCAAGAGATGTAGATTTTTGAGAGTTGCGAGTGGCAAATATATTTCATGAGGACACGTGCAAAGTAGCTCTTGAGCCAGACGTTCATCCTGAAGCTTCATTTCTGCTAGAAGTAATTATATCCAGCTTACTGGAGAGGAATAACCTTACGAATTTTGCGCGCTGTCAACACGTTATTCTTTATTTGATGCATAATTAGCTGCAGAAGCTCGCAGGCACGTCTCCTCTGAGTCGCAGTGTCCTTCCTCCGTTAATAATGCAGAGGGATGGTGAAATTTTAATTTTCAACTTGAATGCATGTGCAGTAACTATCTGGTGTGCATTTCCCCTCCTCGCACAGTCAGGTCACTGTCACTGTGTGCAAACAAAGCGGAACTATTTATACACTTAAAACTTGATAGCTCTTGTGAATTGCCTCGAACAATGAAATAGTGGATCCTAGAGTGAGACTGCCTGTCTGAAAGACTATGCTCAGGGATGGTGGTGACATTTTCGATAACATTTAGAGACCTAACTAATTAATATGAGCAAGAGTGTGTCTCTTAACCCAGTCCACTTAGCAAATTCTAATTTGTTTCCCCATTACTTTGAAACAACTGCTCTCCCCATATGCCGAACTGACTCTTTTACCAGCACACATACAAACCCACACAGTCCAGTTAAAGCTAAAACGCTGCTTAGTTACTATGGAGTCTGGTATACGAGTCTGTAGCTCCAATAAAAGCTGCACTGTCCTGTTTTGTAGATGTTCTTCCATTATTTCATTCTACAGCATGGTAGCTGTGTTATCTCTTTAATTAGTGGATAGTTTCTCTTGAAATTTGGTACATTTGTTTTGCTCTTTTTAATACTGAGAGAGAGCAGTGAGTTGGACAAAGGTCTGACTCCTCTGGCCCTTTGACCCCTTGTGGATGAATCAGCAGCTCCTGAATCCAGTGGAAAGCGTTGACCCAGAAGAAAGAAGTGACTCTGCTATCAGGCAAGAATCCCCTCCCTGAATGGAGGCTCTCTGACACGGTAACCCGCACTGGAAACTTCTCTTTATGTTCATTTTCCATCCACTCACGCTTCCCCTATTCCATTGGTGTGCAGCACAAGCACCACCGTAAGCCATAATGAGTTCTTGGCCATAGGTTCATTAATTTCAAATGTGAGAATCCATAATGTTCCAGATGCATTATGTAGCAGTGAAAGCAGTGCATGTGGTAGCTTGACTCTGCCTCCGAACTGGTCATGCATATAAATGTTGTTTTGCAAGCTGTGAAAGACATTTTTGCTTGTTCATGTGTCAAAGGCTGTGCAGACATAAAAGTTTTATGGATGGAGTCACTGAGGTAGTGTTGCAGAATACACCTTTTGTAGACCCTCACAAACACTCAGACATGACATTTACACAAACACACAAACACTGAAAATTTGGGGATGACATGCACAAAGCTAAGGTTAGAGGTTACTGTGGCATATTCACTAAAGATCAAAAGACGTGAATGGAAATGTGACCTTTTCGCTTTTGTGAGGTGTTTTGTTTATTGGGGTGGTGAATGGTAAATGCCTGCGTTTACATAGCACCTTTTAACCTTCGCTAAGTTCTGCAAAGCACTTAGCAATGTGCTTCTCATTCTCCCATTCACTAGTCTGACTCACTGGATATAGACTTAACATGACACCAGCAGGGAATCTGCATAACAATACAGACATTTATGTGCATTTTGCTGATAGTACACTTGCACAATTATTCGAGATCTTGATATTATTACATTATTAAATTGTTGGTTTTACATAAGTAAGAGATCGGAAAACTTCTTGTGAAAAGTAGTTGGAATATGTGTATAAAAATACTACTGTTTAAAAGTTTGGGGTCACCCAGGCAATTTCATGTCTTCCATGAAAACTCACACTTTTATTCATACGCTAACATAACTGCACAAGGGTTTTCTAATCATCAATTAGCCTTTCAACACCATTAGCTAACACAATGTAGCATTAGAACACAGCAGTGATGGTTGCTGGAAATGTTCCTCTGTACCTCTATGGAGATATTCCATTAAAAATTAGCTGTTTCCAGCTAAAATAGTTATTTACCACAATAACAATGTAAAGCTGCTTTTCTTTCAAAAATAAGGACATTTCTAAGTGACCCCAAACTTTTTAACAAACTGAAGTATATGTATATAAATTTATGCGTTACAAACTGACTCTAGATATGTTGAACAATAACTTTCCAATGTGTTACAAGCTGACCATTCAAGGTCCACTGATTAAGGTCCCGGCTGATTATTGTATCCAATGTTCAGCATTTTAATTTGTGTCAAATTATCAATATTGTCTTTTCTGAACAAATTTAATTAAAAATAAATACATTTTAAAAATATGTAATACTTCAGCTCTGATATAGCCACCTTTCTCTATCTATAGTCACCCCTCTGTAGTTTCAAACAATGTCCCACCTACAAAATTATATGGTTGGTACAAATCACAGGCCTTATAATTAAACATATGTAAAATAGAAGGAAGAAAATGCATTTTAAGAACAACTTCTTGTATGTGTTGTAGTTTATAGTATTTTAAATTGTGATGCCAAGATTCAATTTCACTGCAAATATATACTGGTTTTTCTTTTACCCTTCTATTTCTGTTAGCATTGTGTGATGGTCTTAAGCACTAGAAGTGACTTTCTCATTATAGTATCCAAGTCTGGATGAAGACAATAGGAACTGCCCCAGAAACAACGCTGTAATTGGATGGATCAGGTACAAAACAGTAAAATATTTATACATGCAAGTTAGATGGCATCATTATCAGATCCACAATCTGCAATTGTGTCAAAACTGCCGCCTAATAATAACATCCCTGACTAAACAATATTCCCAAAAAACTAACTGCAAAGCCTCCATTAGGTGGAGAAATGCCACCTACTTCTCAAGGGCACCTGGCAGAGCGGTAGCAACGCATCCCGCGGCCATCAGACTGCAAATTGCCACAGAAAGCTTCCCGTCCGCATAGTGAGGCTCCCTAATGGGCTGTTTAATGAGACCATCAAATGCAAATGGGACCTTAGTTGTGACTCTCAAGAGCCGAGGCAAGACATTCGGCTTTAGAGCGTGTGGGTGTGAATATTCCACCTCTGCAATTTTCCATTCAAGTAGTAGACATAACACTTGGCTCCAGAGTGATTACTGTGGGAAGCACAGACTGATGTTATTGCACGATGATAAGCACTGCCATCACAGTTATCATAATGGAGGACTCACACCCCAGCTGATCAATAGCGTCTTTCAGCAAACTGTCTGTGTGTGTCTGTGTGTTGTGTCTCATTTGTAATATTTAGCAGTGCTAATTCTTAACACAGTAGTCCACCATCTGCTCACACATTCAACCTCCTGATTTCTCTTACCTGGGAAAACATCCCTCATCATACTCTCTATCAAGCATAATAAGTGAATTTTGTGTATTTTTAAAGTGCCTGAATGTAGACTCACATAGCCAGATTATTTTGCTGTATAAAATGATCCACCTGTCTCCAGTCATCTCCCTCCTCCGTAGAGACTGAGCTCAGACCTTCACTTTCTGCCAGACTGTTGAGTCATCACCTGTTAGTCAGCTCAGGCCGCGCTTAAATTATCAGCCGGCTTTAAATGTACCAGTTTGAGTTACAAAATTGTATACATTCGTCATCTGTAACTGACCACATAATCAAATGTTAAACAGATTTAATGAATAGTTCCATCAGAATATTATTAACCATCCAGCTAAGTAGCATTAAATGATCACGCAGCAGTTTTTAATGTAGAGGCATTGAGTAACACAGGTGGATAAGCAAAGCAGTTTGTGTTTTGAATGATTGCATTTGTGTACTTGCAAATGAAGTCACATCTGAAACATCAGTTCTGAGGAAAAGTTGCTGGTTCGGCAGAGGTCAGTCTCATTTAACAGGCAAGGCTATGAAAATGTAGCCGAGCACACCTTTTTGTCCTGTGGGCACTGTGGCAAAGCTGTCAAAGTTTACCTGGTTGGTTTATACGGTTTCTAAATACATCACAAATAAAGAAACCAAAGGAATAAATAATAAATGAAAGGATTCTGTGCAGCCTTTACACTTCAGCTCGGATGAAAAAACATCCATCCGAACAGCAATATATAAATAGTTGAGACATTTCACTCAAAATCCATAAATGTCATGTTCACGGTGGTGCTATAAGAAGTGCAAAACTTCATGTCCATCCATCAAATAGCTGTTGAGACAGCGAAAACTGTGTGGTTGTGGCTTTAATAGACTTGATTTGATGACTTTTAAATTCAAGATGGCTGAAATATTGTTTTTTAAAACACACAAAACTCATTGTACAAGCAGATTAATACTATTTAAAGCTGAGGTTTTAGTGGGACGGAGCCCTCCAGAGGCTGTTGTAATGATTATGGAAAAATCTGTATTTTTGGATGGATGAGTGGACAAAACATTGGATTTTAACACAGGACATGTTGCTGCCTATTTCTCCTTTCAAAGTGGCATCCGATCAACTTTTTGTTAAAACATGACTGTTGCATAATCTTAAGCATGTGTTTATTATCATAACGATAGTGACAAACGTCGTCCATTTTAGTCTAAACCAGACCAAGCCTTTGTTTGTGCCTAAAATTAACCAGAGGTGAGACACTCCTAAGGGTTGTATTCAGAGAGCACTGACAGCTGACCTACTGTATATGATCACTCAGATCAGCTGACTTGGTTTTCATCCAATAGTACTTCTGATTGGTGGATAGAATTAAATGACCACAAATTCCACCCATTCCAGCTCCACTAATTTTAAACCAGTTAGATAAACCAGGACAAAAATTTAATTACAAAAGTCCGTCCAGTGAAATAATGAAAACTGCTTTAACTTTGGCAAAAAAAAAAAAAAAAGAAGATGCAACAGCTATAAATGGGTTCTCATGGCCTTACAGTTCAGAGATCATTTCTGAGGATTATTACAGGGCTCCTTTGCTGTACAGAGGATACTTCTGAGGTCATAATTCTCAGAATCAGTGGTTTCTGCTCTTTGGCTAGAAACGATGACAACACTGTCATCAGCTGCAAAGACATGACTCGACATCTTAGTAGAAGCTGTAAGGAGAGATGCCTGACTGACGCGGCAAAGTTAAATATTAATGGCAGCTTCCTTTAACCTTTCCCTGGATAGCAGATGCTCCCCAGCTAACTCTTCACTTTCCCAACAGAAAAAATAGATTACTACTGGGCTGATGTCAATCCTCTGTTTGCTGAGCGAACACAGCGGGAGGTGATGAGGAGGGAGAGAGACGTCTTGTCTCTAGGGCTCAGTTTTACCACTAATATTAGCCACAGGGCTAACGTTAGCGCCACGGCAGCCCTCTAGTTTAAGGGATGCTTTGAAAAAGTCAAACAGCCTCTGGGAAAACAGAAAGATGGACATTCTATGTAACATCTACAGAAATTATCTGTAAACTTACAATTATAGAGAGTGTAACAAGCTGAAAGCAACACAGGCAACACAAGTTTGAACTCTATTCAGCAGATTTACGGTTGGAAATTTTATCAAAGTTCATTGCACATCGTGTTAGGATCAGTCAGAAGTGTCTGGGAATGAATTCCACTAGTGAACGGCAGGAAAGATGGATTTCTCCAGTGTATATGTTAGATTTGCTTCTTATAAAGCACGTTTTAGAAAACTGGAATCTGATCCTTGTTATCAGAAGAACAAAATTTGTTTCTTGAGGATTGCTTCAACCCTGAACATCAGTTTTTCCTTGTTCTACTTTGAATTAAATTCCTGTCAAAGTTAATAGTGTTCTTCAAATATGGGTATTGTGTACATTTACTGTCTAAAAACAACCAGAACATTGTAAATAATGAAGGAATACTTGATGTGAATGATTGCAGTAAAGAGAGTATAGGTTTGACTTGACATTTAAAATGGTTTTGCTGAAACCGAGAGCAATATTACTTTAGAGCTTCACAACCAGTAGATGATTAAACACCACAACCAATAAAAGGAAAAATGATAAAGACAAAGCAATTTTCATCTTATGGGTCATTGGGCCAAACTTTGAGCAGCATGTATTGCTTGGAACACTATAACAACATCTAGGGAGGAATTACAGCTAAAAATGCTTCTGTAAATCTACACAAAATGGTGTGTTCATGTGACTGCAGGTTGCAGAGGCTTTCAGAAGGGGGGAATGTGCTCATCTTTCAATCATCAACAACACATTGCATGGACTTCAACATCAATCAAGCTGATTGGTGGATTCAACTTTTTCTGGGTAGTAGGTTTGAAATGGTGATGGAAACAAGCACACCACATAGAAGTATTAAGGAAAGATGTTGTCCTCTGTTCAATCTGCAGCCTGGAAAAATATAATCCCAGCTTAAACATAATAGCTCATTTTGCTCGTACAGCCAGTAATCCCAAAGCTGTATTCTACTGGGGCATGTGTCTCTTTCAACTAGGAAAGAAATTTAATTCAGGACTGTCTGACAGCATCATTGGTAAATTCGGTATCAGGCTGTTCTGGCTCTTGATGGAAGTTACTGTATAATGTTTACACTGTCTCTAATATTTCAACCAGTAGTTTAAGGCATTGCACTACACTATTAAAAGCAACCATTCTGCAGGGTGTCCCTAAAGTCTGGACACATAGGAAATCTCATTAACTATAGATGTTTTTGCCTCCACAGATTAAATATGGCTTTGTTGAAAGAAGAAAGAGTTGAACTAGTACTTCTCAGTGGACGTGAAGGATGGACATATTGATAGCAGATGAATTTAATTCAAGTCATCCAAGAAGGATTCCACTTGGTTTTTCCATGATGGTGAAGGGGGTTAGAAAGTTCAAAGAAACAGGCAGTGTCATGGACAAACCTCGTTCTGGACGATCCAATGTATCAGCTGAAACTAAAGAATTGGTCATGGCGAAAATTCATGCTAGATCCAAAAAATCCCTTCCCTAACCCTAACCCGATCTTTCCATATGTCCATCCTTCATGTCCACTGAGACGTACCAGTTCAACTCTTTCTTCTTTCAACAAAGCCATATTTAATCTGTGGGGGCAAAAAAAATATATATTGTCAATGAGATTCCCTATTTGTCCAGACTTTAAGGACACTCTGTTACTCTGTAGATGTATTTTCCAATATTAGCAATTCTGATTGATGTACGGAAGTAAAATATGTCAACAATACATCAAATACCAGAACAGACCTTTCTTTCAGTTTGGCATTTCTGCTTTGGGGTGCCATTAAAGTGGTGCAATGCCAGGTAAGCTGTGAACTTTAATTTATATTGCTCACCCAATATAAAACAAAACCCATATCTATATCTGCTTTTCTTCTGGTTTCGGGCACATGCTGATTACACAAAGCAAAAATGGGAAATAACAAACTTATTTTACCTGTCTACACAGATACTCATAAATGCTTTGTTTAAATTTTTTTTTTTAAATCTACATTTAAGAAGGCTTTTGCAAAACTCTCTTTTTGAGTGATCTAAACTTTTGTCTGCCTGTGAACGAGAGGCCCAGGTGTAGAGGAAAATAATAATTTTGCAAAACATGCATGGACAAGGTCTTAAAGTACACAGGTGTTTGCTGTTCTGGCTGATTAGGGTGAAGTTAGGCAAAAATTAGACGGCATCACGAATGTTGATCATTTCAAACTGGTGTGACAAAAATTAACACCAAAATGAGAGAAATGTCAATCACTCCAGTCAGTACTTGCCCAATCACTGACAGGAGGTCTAATCAGGTTAAATGGTGACAACAGAGTGATAGTTTCCATGTGACTCTTTTAAATGTCATTTTATGCCTTTGTTTTTTGCTTTGCTTGGATAATTATACATCATTAGTCAACCAGGAGATATCAAGAAAACACTACTGTAACCCACATCTTAAGAATGTGTTTATTTTCCTCCTGAATTTGTCCTTTCAGACGAAATGTGTCCTCTAGCCGCTCATACAGCTGCAGAATGAAGACACAGAAGAGTCCAGGTGACAAGGTTTACCTTTTCACTCACTGCTTTGCCCTCCTGCAAATGGCTCCTCTGACAAGGCTGTGATGGGTGTAATCCAGCGGTGTCCTGAGACTGGATCTCGGCCCACGCTCTCCATCTGCCACCACACAGCACAATGGGAATTTCAGTTTGATCTGCCAGATGGGATTTTCATCACAAACTGCCACTGTAAAACCAGTGACAGCGACTTGTGACAGCAGAGAAGCTCAATCACCACGTGTTTGATTTTCTGTCTGTGCGTCTGCTTGTCCCGGTGTGATGTACGGCTGGGTTTACGCTCGCTTTAGGAGGAACATGGCACATCCTCAGAGGACAACATCAGGGTTAAGTTATGATGCTGCATCAGGATTGATCATTATCGTGAAATGCTGTTTAATGTCTGAAGCTTCACACGTGCTGCTGCACAAATGGTGGTTGAATTTGAAGGAGTGGTCGTGACATCTGGGTATCCTGTGAACACACATTCAATAAATGTGAGGGAAAATAGATCAAGCTTGGCAGGAGAGATAGAGGAAGGGGGCGGGGAGGCAACTGGCAGCCGCCTGCCGTCCACAGCTTACACAACAGGCTTGATAAATACTTAACTAGCTTGTAGCACATAGCATAAACCCCTGTTGTGTAACAAGCAGTGAATAAGGCTCAGGAGGCTGACAGAGCGGTGGAGGTCAGAGGGGAGGACGAGGGGCTAACGGCATCAAGGGGCAAGATTCACTGTATGACACCCGCCCACCCTCTCCTCACCCTCCTCCCCCCTCAGTATGAGTCTGTGTGAAGCTTCCAGCTGTGATCCTGTGGATATTATCCTGATGTTGCGTCACAGCCTCATGTCTGCTCCTGGATGATGCGCCATCCAGTTTTCTCCAGCAGCAGACACATCACGGCTGTCGGATTAAACCCTCACATCTCCAAAAATGAAATACAAATAAACAACATATAATAATTAACAGTTCAAGGTCATGGTCCTCGTATGGTTCCCTCTCTCTCTCTCTCTCTCTCTCTCTCTCTCTCTCTACTCACACTCATGTCCCTGCTGTATAATATCCAAAAAAGACAAAACACCCTGCAAAAAATCTTTAAAATGACAAGAAGTGTTCCCAGTGGTGTAGTGAGCATTGAATGGAAGGATAAGGAAGGCTAATAAATTTAAAAGGAGGCCACTGTTATTTTAAAAAGCCAATAAAACAGGTATCCAGAGGAAGGTGAAACACAGAGCAACAGCCACTCAGCTGCAACATCATTTCAATTATTATCAAGGAGCATCAAGGGCAAATATATTCACGAAATGTCCCTGTTTTAGCATTTGAAAGCTTCATATAATGCTACATATATTTAGAACCAGTGAATAACAGAATCAGCTACTTTCTGCTCTGTAGCACAAGTCATAATTAACAAGGATGGAAAAGCGAGTTTCGACAGCTTACAGCTCATTGTTTTGGGTTAATGGACTACATTTTTGTTCACTCTCATCAGTCTTGTTTCTGGCTGCAACAGACAGCTGTTTTCACTGAAAAGGCTCTGATGAAGAGTAAAGAGAGCTAGCAACTAGCTGGTGAACATAATGAAGTATTTAGCAGCTAAAACGACAGATATTTTCTCAGAAATAGGCAGAAACAGAGCTAAAAGAAAATAAACAGTTAGCAACTGGCTGACAAATGTAATGGAGAATTTAGCTGCTAAAGATGCAGACATTTTTGACATTGTTGAAAGAAACAGAGCTAAAAAGGAGATGAAATGTTGAACTTTTAATTGGATATGAACGATGAACTTTAAATGAATGCTACTATTGCTGTTTTGGGTGAAAAAGCTCTAAAAGTGCATTGTACACTGTTTGCCCAGCACCAAATAGCAGAGAAACAAAGTTAGCACTTAGTGAGCTAATAATCCTAATGAAGGATTTTGCAGCTAAATGGACAAATATTTTTCACAGGAGTTGGTGGAGAGTAACAGAACTGTGAAGTGTGAGTGAGCACTGGACTTAGATCCATCAGGTGGACAGAAACTTAACCCTCCTGTTGTCCTCATTGACGGGCACCAAAAAATATTGTTTCCTTAAAAATAAATAAATAAATAAATAAATAATTCAGCAAAAAAAATCCCCCAAATTTCTGAAAATTTGCAAAACCTTGAGGAAGAAAATTCCAATAATTGCTTAAAAGTTTCCCTAGAAAGTTTTATTTTTACAAAATCCCCCAAATTTGGCAAGAAAATTCTTGCAAATATTTTCAACAAATGAGTAAAAATCTTTCAAAAAAATCCTAAAAATATCTAAAATGATTACATATATATCAGTAAAACTTCTAATATTTTCTTAAGAACATTCACCAAAAAATCACCCAAAATCCAGTGAAATTCGCTGGATTTTGGGTGATTTTTTTGTGTGAATGTTCTTAAGAAACATTTTTAACATTTCTTTTTTTTCTACCAAAAAATGTTCAAAGATTTCCCAAAAATGTTGAAAATGAGGACATCAGAAGTTTCACTGTGAAAATATTTCTTTTTTTTCTCCACATTTTCAAACTTTAAAACGGGTCAATTTTGACCCGCAGGACGACACGAGAGTTAAATGTAAATGAATTATTATTGTTAAATGACTTTTTCCTAAGGTAATAATATGTCACTCTCAAATGGTGAAATAACAAATTATAATTTAAGATAAGAGTATTTTACAAGACTAATTTCGCCAAGTACTTTTAATTTTTGCAAGTGTACAGCGAAAAAAAATCAACAATATTTGGTGCCCGAACAGAAGGTTTATGCATAACTGCGAGCCTCTGGAGGATCCTACACCTTGATGTTCGTGGGACTCCAGAGGCACCAGCAGCTTCAAATACCTGTTTGCTGCTTTGTAATGGCATTTTACCAGCTGCTCTCTTAATCCGATGTATTTGTCTGGCAGAAACCTTCCTCATTGTGCCTCTATTTGCACGAACCCGTATGTGCTCTAAATCAGCCGTAAATCTCTTAATAGTACAATGATCACGCTTAAGTTTTCGTGAAATAGCTATGGTTTTCATACCTTATCCAAGGCATTCAACTATTTCACGCTTTTCGGCAGCAGAGATCCTTTTTCTTTCCCATATTGCTTGAAAATGGTGGTCTGCTTAATAATGTGGAACATCCTTCTTCAGTAGTTTTTCCTTTAATTGGGCTCACCTGGCCAACTAATTATCACAGGTGTCTGAGATTGATTTCAGTGATCCAAAGAGCCCTGAGACACTCACTCCATGAGTTTAATTGAAAAACAAAAAATTTCATCTTATGACATTTTAATGCAATTTGCATAATAATTTGGAACACGGTGTACTATAATAAGACAAAAATGTCTGCTATGAAAAAGAATGAACATGCACACACTCTGGCTGAGTTACTGAAAAGAGAACGCAGAGTTGCGTTGGAGAGGGAGAGAGAAGGACTATGTGAGAAAACAAAGAAAAAGGCTTGAGTTCTTCACTGTCATCACTACAAAAACATGGTGCCTCCATTATCATGAAAAGACTCTTCTCTCTCTCTCTGCAGGCAGGTTTGACAGCGCTTAAAAATAGCCGCACAGTGAAATGAAAAAGCCTCTCTTCCAGAGCTCTGGTTTGTGCCGTCAAGCTGCTCTGTAATCCCATTCACCACTGTCACTACTATGTGTCGCCACACTCTTCTCTGGCCAGTGGAATAACAGGCCCGTTAGCCAGCATCACTCCTATAAGCCCTGCTTCTCTGACATTAATCTGTGACATGAGTTGACGAGGATGACTCTGAAAATATTAAAAAGCCCTCACGGAAGCTACTGTTTGAAATGTCAGGCAGTGATTGGAATCTGTGTGTGTGCATGTTATGTACTTCACAAGTTAGTCCATGCTTTAAGCCATTCATAATGATTAGACTTCAGTTGGGATATTTCCATCTGCAGCGTGAACGCAGCCTGCAGGAGATCAACAACTGAACACGATGAGAACAACTTTAGATACCAGAAATGGCAACGGAAATGAAAATAAATTTAATTAAATGTGATGCACAAAATGTGTCAGCACTGAGTTGTAACAGAAGTGTTGAGTCACAAATATTCAGGGGGAGGATTAAAGAAGCTCTGGAGGTTCAATCTCCAGACGACTGTCACTCCCTAAAGCCCTCAGTGTAAATAAAGAACAAGACTAATATAAAGCTAAGAATCATTCGTTGAAAGCAGGAGGGCATGTTGCACAAACTGCTTTTTAGGACAGAAATACTTTGAAGAATGGGCCGAGCAAAAATATTTCAGCTCTTGTAAAAGCCTTGAAGGATCTGCCTCTGACTTTGTCCAAATGCATGGTTTGAGTGAAGCCTCCTCAAAGCCGGAAGTCATTTTTTGAATTTGCCTCCATGCATTATTCATGGGCTGGCTGCTGCCGTTGGCCTGCTCGTGTGCCATGGCCTATTTACAGAGCCACTCGTGAATCCATTAGCCGTGAACGGTGGAGTGCCAGGGCTCATCTATAAGCAGCTTCACAGGCACATGAATCCATTCATAACCTCATAGACAATAACAACAATAAAGAACAGCTGGGCTTTTTTTTTTTAACCTAGCTGTGGCTAATTCATGGATTATAAATAAGGAAGAAATAAAAAAAAAAAAGAGCAAAACTGGTACAAAGCTTGATAAACACTATATTTTGTTGACTTTTTAGCCATGCTGGCTATGTTGGTAGGTTGGCTTTAAATGTTCATGGTCCCCGCAGGAATCCCTTAACTGATCCCTTGATATTTCTCAATAGGTGGCTTTCAGACCATCATAAAATAGCCTGCAAGTTCCTAAAACAATAGAAAACAAAGTATTGTACCCAGTACTAAAACTGTAGCACCAAAATCAAAGATGATGAATATATCTACTAAACACCAGCAACATTATGTTACTTGCATGTTGGCATTACCGTTGTGCACTTGTTACCATGCTGATGGTAGCATTTAGCTTTAGGAACCTTGGGGCTAATGCTGCAGTAAAATCTCTGACTTGGAAGTGTTCACACCTTATTACTCCGCCAAGGAATGTGGTGGAGTTGGGTGACGATCTGCATTGGTTTGTCTGTCTGTCTGTTCGCAACATTACTCAAAAATGGAAAAACGGATTTGGATGAAATTTTCAGCGAAGGTCAGAAATGACACAAGAACCAAGTGATTAGATTTTGGCAGTGATGCAGCTGATAGTCTGGATCCACAGATGTGTTAAAGATTTCTGTATCATTGCCAGATAGCGATACGGCGTCGTTGTAACTATGGCAACAAGTGAACACTACATCAGCTGCCTGCTGATGATCACATGATTGTGATCCTACTACAAATCCACTGCTCTGGACTTATCAGGACTTATCCATGGAAATGATACAAGGAACAGTTGATTAAATTGTGGGGGTGTTTCTGAGTCCCATCAATTCCCACCACCTACTACATATTTAGGCCACGCGATTTGGTATCTGTACATAATGTACACATGCATAGCACACGCCTGTGCTCAGCACAAGGTCATTTTGTTTTTGGGAACATCTATATTAAATGGCCACATTCTACGTCGTCGTGATTTCTGATTATCAATAACTAATAAACAAATGCTGCATTTCTACAAAATAATGCTGCATTTCTGACAATGCCACGTGGGGGAATGAACAGCCTTGGCGGAGTACTGCGCTCTCTGAGTGCTTTTCTAGTTTTAAGATGCTAACTCCCACTGCTAACTTCCGAATGGCATAATTCAAAGAGCCAAAATTAATGTTTGTTAATTATCAAAACAATTCTTTAAAAAATAAGCTTAACCAATTCTAGTGTTATGCCTGGATTTACTGTTGACATAAATACCAGCTGCAGTAATTTTATTTGCAGTTTTTTGGCAGTTCTTTCGATTAAGTCACACAGAGGTACTAACAGAATTTCAGAATCCTTGAAATGACGGTTGAAACAGCATAACATCCATATAGCTATAGCCTTTAGCTTCAGACTCTTTGTCATGTTAACCCTGTATATCAAGCTTTTGACCCTTTCACAGCTTTAACTCTACAGAGAATGCAACGTTGTATCTGTGTAGGAGTTTTCCATAGATGTTGTGTCAGTATCAGTGTGTGAGCAGTTGTCCACAGGGAGAGCAGACTGGGCCTCTGAGGAGGTCAGGGACAACCGGCGTCTAATCCACAGGTTCAATGAAAAGCGCTACATCGGCTTGTTCGGGCAGAGCGAGATCATTGTCAGCTGCCATTTGCAGGCATGTGGTTGGCTGGCTCTGGCCTTCAGAGCCTTCTCACGCTATATCCAGAGTCGGTGCTGAACACTACAAACCTGTCGGCCACCGCGTGCTCCATCAAGCTGGGGAAAGTACATGAAAAGGCTTCTGAAAACTGTTTTAAAAATAGATAAGAGTAGATCAAATTTTTGAAAAAAATGACTGAAGTGCACAATAAACAATAAAGTTACATAACATGGACAGCGCTGCAGACCTCAGGCCAGTGTCAAAGTGGGAAAAATGAGTCACTGTTATCACACAGATGGCACAGCTGCCCACCAAGGCCTTTGCTTTTATATAAAACATCACTTACTGCTCTAATAATAACACCTGAGAGCACATCCATCAGTGTTATTATTGGTGCAAGCAGAAGCTAATGATGTTCTCCAAGATAATCAGGGTTTAATAAAGCAGTTGTCAACACTGACTGACACATGAGTTTTAGAGTTTGGCTCTAATCTTTAGCAGTTGTGGTTGAGTAAATAAACAGTAAACAACAGAAGAGAGTACACATCTGTGTAGTATCACTTAAAAATGTCAAATGAAGTACTAACTCTTATGAACAATCAAAAACAAATATTTGAGAAAGATCATACTGATAATACAAGCCCCAAAGTATAGACTCAAAATACTCCAAAATGAATACACCTGTGATCACTGACACATAAGTCAGAGAACCTGAAACTAAGTTGAATACACCTGTGTTTTCCAGGAGCAGAACTTTCTCTGTTTTGGACGTGCTGTGCTTGTCTACATGTCTGCATCATGGCTCCACATGGAAGAGAGCTGCTTAAAAAATGTGAATATGAGGCTTGACAAAGATGGAAAAAGACACAGGAAGATCAGAGACCAACTAAAAATCAAACACAGCTGACAAAATGAAATACCGTTGCAGCAGAAATAGGGAAGTACAGAACAAGTTGTTACCTCTAATCAATTCATGTGACTCCTAAAGTGAAGCCACAGATGATGCTCAGCTTACACAATTTATCTCAGAAACAAGACAGTCAAGTGCTTCAGACTTGACACAGCAGTTATCAAAGGAAATCAGAGTTTCTGTGACAGTCTGAAGAACATAACATAACATCAGCCTCTGTGGACGGTGTCAGAAAAAGTCCAGCACGTTTGGTGCGAACCTGGCCAGAATTACTGCAGTCAATGTATAGTCCTGACAGTGAAGCACAGAAGTGGTTCTGTGATGATATGAGGCTCCATGATGCATGAATGAAGAGGACTATTCTAGTGGTGGATTTGTAGTATTATCACAATCATGTGATCATCAGCAGGCAGCGAACGTCGTGTTCACTTGTTGTCATAGTTACAGTGACGCTGTGCCTCTATCTCGCAATAACAAAGAAATCTTTAATAAATCCATGGATCCAGACTATAAGCCGCATCACTGCCAAAATCTAATCACTTGGTCCTTGTGTCATTTCTGATCTTCTCTGAAAATTTCATTGAAATCTGGGAGTCCGTTTTTCCGTAATGTTGCGAACAGACAGGCAGACAGACAGACAGACAGACAGACAGACAGACAGACAGACAGACCAATGCCAACCGTCACATAACTCCACTGCATTTCCTTGGCGGAGTAGAAATGCTAGCTAATTGTTACTTATAGACATCAAAACACCTGTAGAGAGCAGTGAAATATCCTTTAACAACACTTTCTTAGGAAAATAGGTCAATTGGCAAATGAGCCTCATTTTCTATCATAGTCTAGCAATAAAAAGTTTTCATTTGTATCTTGCACATGCACATTTGCTTTACATTTCAAGAATACGCCACCATGAAATCAATACAAGAGAAGGAGCCAGGTTTATTTCTTGCAGTCTTTCAGGCAGGCACCCACATTTCAGCTGCTTTTAAAAGGATCTAAAGCTGTGCACACATCACCCACTGCATTAAAAATAGTCCCTGCTATCCCAAAACAACGTCTTCTTTTTTGTATCCCTTCATTTTAGAGCTGCTGCTGCTTATTTTTAGTTTCCAGCTGGCACAATATACTGAACAGTATGTGCCGAGCCAACTATCCTGACGGGGCATATGAATGGTTTTGGGGGTCTACGTTCTCTCACAGAGAAAATTGACCTTTTCTTTAATTAGCTATTTCAGTGGGCACCAATTTCCTTTGTACCAATGCAATCTGGAACCTCTCGTTTATGTATCTGTCCATATTTCCTGAAACTCTCCACCATCCGCAGTCTAACAATGGGAAAATTCAATCAAAATAACCTTGTGTTTCTGTAATCCTGACACTGGTGCTGCCGTATCTCACCGCTGTTCTCCACAGGACCGCAGAGGAGCTTCAGTAATGAAAAGCTTCCCCAGTCCAAAAGCTCTCAGCTGTGCCCTCTCTTAACCTTTCCTCCCACATGGACTTCCTCCACTCTCACTGACTCATCCCACCATTGACTGTCAGCTTACAGTGTTCCACTGACAATCCTGAGATTTCTGCATCTTACATCACATCTGTTTATATGACAGTAACGCAAAACACGTTTTTTTACTCAGTTCTGCTTTTGTCTCTCACCCCGTCTCTGCTGTACGATTTTACTGCGACAATAAAACGGAGAGGAATGACTCGTTTTTTCTGTTTATTCAGAAATGCATTGTTCTTTGTTGTGTTTAGTATTTACATGTAGAAATTAACTTAAACCTGCTGTAAGAAATGTGCAAGACCAAAGCAATATCTAGTCAAATTAGCAAAAAGGTAGCGGAGGGGCCACAGCGACCATGTATAGAGTCCCCCTCTGATATTTTAATTTGTCCGTTGGGTTTAGGGCCCCTGGACCAGAATCTCAGTAAGAACACTTCTTATTATATCATCAGTCAAACACACCAGCACACCATGCAACACAGAGACGGAAAATGATCATAAAGAGAAGCAAAACAACCACAGTGTGATACACTATGGCCACAAAGTCAGCAAAATGACACAAAACAACCACACATGAACATTAAACAACTACAAAGTAATGCAAAGTGACCACAAAGTGATGAAAAATGACCACAAAAAGATGCAAACAGAACACAAAAGAGAACAGAACAACCACAAAGTGATGCACAACAGCTATAAAGAGATGCAAAATGATAGTTTAGCGACTACAAAGGTGACTAAACAATCACAAAAGTGCACATTGGCCATAAAATTGCACAAAACAACAGCAAAGTGATCCAAAACGACATCAAAAACCTGCAAAACTGAACACAAAAAACAGCCACTAAGTGATGCTAGATGATCACAAAAGGGTGAAAAATAAATACAAAATTAGAAAAAAACTACCAAGAGACACTAAATGAGTGATTTACCACAACCACAAAGGAAGGGACACTAGACAGCCGCAAAGTGGTGCAAGATGATGCCAAAGTGACACAAAACAACAGTAAAGTGTAGTAAAATTACCTCAAAGATGCACTAAATGATGCAAAATGACCAGGAAAATAATGTCAAACAAACACAAAATCCCCAAAAGCAGCTACAAAAAGACAAAAAAACAAACTAATTCAGTAAATAGCTCTTAAGCCATGTAAAATAACCACAAAAAGAGGAAAAATGAACACAAAATCTTACAAAACAACCATAATTTTTGACCCCTTTTTTTCATTTGTCCATTTTTTTTGTCACTTTGTAAGTTTTTTGTCAAATTTTTTGTCTTTTTTTGGTTTTGTTTCATGTCGTTTGTATCATTTTTTGTCATTTTGTTTTTTGCTTTTAACATTTTGTGACTCATTTTTGTCATTTTGTGCCTCACTTTTGTAATATTTTGTCTTGTTCTGTTGTTTTGTGTCTTTTTTTGTCTGACTTTTGTCATTTTGATGAGAAAGTAAAATACTGTATCATTCAGTTCCAGATCCCTGTGACTAAATCTTTTGTGCCTTTCTGTAGATCCACTGTGAACTGTAGGTTGTAATGTGTCAATGATAAACTGAGGCATAAATGCTGTATTTATTTTTCTTAATAAATTTCAGTTTGTTCATACTGTTTTGTAAAAAGAAAATTCCTTAAATGTGAACATTTTTGCACTGAAGCAAAGGAGAAAATTTGGGTTGTGGTTATTTATAGTTTATTATGTTAGGATTTTACTGGTCTGGTCCACTTGAGATCTAACTGGGCTGAATGTGGTCCCTGAACTAGAATGAGTTTGACACTTCTGGTCTAAACTCCATGAATGTCGCCTGCTGCTATAAACAGTGACACATCAGGGAATGTGACAATGATCGTCTGTTTGAGAGTCCAGTCATTAGTGTTGTTGTCCAGTTTTTGTCTCTGTTTCATTTATGGTGTGTTTTTAGAAAGTCTGTACTTCTCACCAGCACAGCCTGCACATCCTCTTTTACTTTTCAAGTGTTTTTATCATTTGTGCAAAAGGACGGACTGTTCAGAAAGCAAAAATTGGATTCTTTCGAAGCACTTCTAAAAGCAATCCAAATTTGAATCAAAGGAAAGTTAACAGAACACTGGTGTTTTACAGCAGCATGGTGCTTCAGATTTACTGTCCACCTGGGAGCTGCTAACACGCCTGCTGTCTGCTGGAGATGTGTTTCTCTACCACCTGCATTTTCCATCAGTGCACGACATGAAAAAAACACCATTCTAGGAACAAGTCTGTTAACCTTCACAGCTCCTTCCATCAGCCACGGATCCAAGGCAGCGATGGTTTCTGAGCCAGACAGAGGCAGCGCTTTGTTGTTGAACATCACAGACAGCAGACAAGAATGAAAAGCTCACACCATTTCCTGTTTTCACGGGCAGTGAGAGAAAAATAAAGGCGGTTAACATAACTATTAGTGGCAGTGGAACATAGGAGATAATATGTGTGTATAATATCTGACGTCTTTCATTCTGAGATGAGTCAAAACAAAATCCAAACATGAAAACACACCTACAGGTTTCTAAGCAGACAATACGACTAGTATTAGCATAGTATTACTCACAAGCTGACATTACAAAGTGAGTGTAGAATTAAGACAAGACAACTGAAGACAATTCAAGACAAGACAAGACAACACAAGATATGATAAGTAGAAGAAAGAAGCCTTTATTAATCCCACAGAGGAGAAATCTGCAATGTTACAGCAAAGATAGTGCAGACATTTAAGTCATGAAGTAAAAAATAAAAATACACCAAAATATACATAGATAAAAATGCATATATGATACATATATAATGGCATATAAAAATATATCATTAAGGACTTAGCCTGACTTTATTAATCCCCAGAGAGAAATTAAGTTGTTACAGCAGCTGGATATTCAATAAAGGGGTAAACAATTAGACAACATATTAGGCTATAAAGTGAAGGTAAAATAAAATAAAATAAGATAAAAATATAAAAAATACAAGAAAAGCACTCTTGGTGGTGCAGTTCTCTGCCAAGGCTGCTCAGTCATTGTACGATTTCTGGCAGATGAAATCTTAAAAAAAAATTGTGGTCCGCAGCGGTTGATGTGTAGTAGGATCACAAACATTTGCTTATGTACAGTAGTGTTCCCTTGTTGTCATAGTTACAGTGACACCATGCCGCTATCTCGCAATGATACTGAAATCTTTAACAAATCCATGGATCCAGACTTTAAGCTGCATCACTGCCAAAATCTAATCACTTGGTCATTGTGTTAATTCTGACCTTCCCTGAAAATTTCACCGAAATCCATTAATCTGTTTTTGAGTAATGTTGCTAACAGACAGACAAACAGACAAACAAACCAACGCAAATCGTCACATAATGCTGTAGCGTTCCACAGGATCAGTTTCTCATAGACTTCTATACAATCAGACTTCTTTTTGCAACCAGGAATCGCCCCCTGCTGGCTGTTAGACAGAATGATGATTCTATACTGTTGTGCGTTTTCACTTTTCAGACTCAGAGGCTACATCCATCTTTAAATAGTCTGTGGTTTTAAATAGATGTGTTTACTAATCATCTGTTACCTTAATCTCCCTTCTTAGCCCCCAGACATGACAATGTTCTCAGTCTTTTCATCCAACATGCATACCTGTGTGACCTTATACACCAAAATATCAAATCATCCCTTTATAGATGCCCTTAGAGACTTCAGCATCATTGATGCATGATGTTTGACACCAGAGAAAACCAAACAGACCAAAGACATCTACACAACCATTCAAAAGTTTGGGGTCACTTAGAAATGTCCCTATTTTTGAAAGAAAAGCAGTTTTTTTCCAATGAAGGTAACATTAAATGAATCAGAAATCTAGTCAAGACATTGTTATGTTATGTGCTAAATGACTATTCTAGCTGGAAACAGCTGATTTTTAATGGAATATCTCCATAGAGGTACAGAGGAACATTTCCAGCAACCATCACTCCTGTGTTCTAATGCTACATTGTGTTAGTTAATGGTGTTGAAAGGCTCATTGATGATTAGAAAACCCTTGTACAGTTATGTTAGCACATGGATAAAAGTGTGAGTTTTCATGGAAAACATGAAATTGTCTGGATGACCCCAAACTTTGGAATGCTAGTGTAAGTCCAGGCAGGGATGATTTCGTCTTCGGCTTGATAAGGCCTGTTGTGTAAAGTTACACACCAACGATAGATGCAACTTCCTCTTTACTGAGGCCAGACTAAACTGTGAATTTCCAGTGTGTCAACATACTCAGAATACAACACACACACACACACACACACACACACACACACACACACACACACACACACACACACACACACACACACACACACACAATGCATTCTGTTATTTATAGCAATAGAGTTAGCACCTAAACCGGCCCAAATGCCAATCCTTGAGAGACGTCTTTGTCTGGGTCAGGACAGAGTGTAACCGAACCGAGCAGAGACCAACAGAGGTGTCTGATAAGGCGGAGAGGAGTCAGCACATTGTCGGCCACACAGACAGGAAGGCTGGCAACCAGAGGAGGCAGCGCTTCAAAATCTCTGAGTCATCGCCTGGCTTCCTTTGATTACTGCCCCCCTCCCCAGCTCCTCTTCCACCCCATCCTCTGTTGTTTCAGTGGCAGCGCATGCAAATAGAGCTGTTAGGAGTCAGACAGCAGCCGTGCACACAGGCTACCTGGAGAAACCCTCCGCCACCATGAGTGCAGGAGGGGAACACTGAGGACATCTCAGGGAGTTCATTAGCCGCTGGAGAGTGGGCAGAGGTGTGAAGGGACACGCTGGGGATTCAGTGGCAGCAAGTATGTACTGATCTGTACCAGAACTGCTCTGCATGAAGAAAGTCCAAAAATCCTCAGAGCTGAATCACAGCAGCGGTGGAAAAGAGCGAGCTGACCTTTCTGTCATCGACGGCGGCTTTGAGATGATTTGATGTTTAATAAGAAATGATACAGCAGATAAAAGTCGGTGCAGATTATACACAAAATAATCCTTTCTAGCAAACTGAGGGAGAATCACAAACTGACAAAAATATGTCAACAGCTCCAACACAAAAGGAATCACATTTCAGAAGCGTTGTGAAAGTGATTGGTCTATTTATAGAAGCTGCTCAACTAATGCAGCCGGCGACTGGCAGCCAGGAGAAAGACGATAAAGAGAGAGACGGCGAGAGGTTGTTTACTTGGACTAATATTTCCCCACATGAGCAGGTCAGGCTGCTGTTTATGAGAACAGATGTTTGTTTGAGGCAAGAAACTTAGACAGCATTATGGGAAACCTTATATACTGTGCAGTCACAATATAGTATCATATCTTAGCATCAAGCAAACTTAAGCTGTTAAAAGTCCCAATATGAACGGAGAGTTTACATTTATCAGGGTCAGGTTATTTGCCTTCAATACGTAAGAAACTAATCCAGAAAATTTCAGTCCCCCCTGGAAAAAAACAAGACCTTAGTTCTCACATCAGTTTTGTTTTGTTTTTATCTTCCATGAAGTTCTCCAGGTTTATTGGAAATGCAAACCGGCATACAGTGAAAGTAAGCCTGGGTGAAATGAACAAAAAATAAATCACTTTTTTCAAAATTACAGGCAATTTTAATAGACTTTGTTCTGTCTACATGGACTCAAAACAAAATATGATTCAAAAATAATTTTTGATTTTTACATGTAGTTGAAAGTATGTCATATCAACATAACTTGCAGCACTTGCAAGGATGTCAGTGTACAAATTTTGTCAAAAATTAAAGTCATTTAGAATAAAACTAGAAAAGCACTTAGAGAACACAGTGCTCTTCCAAGGCTGCTCATTCTCACATATAGCATTCTCGGAAATGCAGCATTTGTTTGCTAGTTATTGATGATCAGAAATCACGGCAACATAGAATGTGGCTATTTAATATAGATGTACCCACAAACACAATGACCTTGCACTGAGCACAGGTGTGTGTTGTGCATGTGTACATTATGTACAGATACCGGATCCATCCATCCATCCATCCATCCATCCATCCATCCATCCATCCATCCATTATCTATACACCGCTCAGTCCTCATTAGGGTCGCAGGGGGGCTGGAGTCTATCCCAGCTGACTTAGGGTGAAGGCAGGAGACACCTGGACAGGTCACTAGTCTATCACAGGGCTACACATAGAGACAAACAATCACTCTCACACTCACACCTACGGGCAATTTAGAATAATCAATCAACCTCAGCATATTTTTGGACTGTGGGAGGAAGCCGGAGAACCCAGAGAAAACCCCCACATGCACAGGGAGAACATGGAAACTCCATGCAGAAAGATCCTGGGCAGGAACCGGAGATCTTGGATACCGAATTGCCTGACCTAAATATGTAGCGGGAAGCAGGAATTGAGGGGACTCAGAAACACCCCCACAATTTAATCAGTTGTTCCCTGTATCATTTCCAAAGGATAAGTCCCGATAAGTCCGCAATGAATTTATTCAAACAAACTGGCTGCATTCTGATTTTGTGTTGAGCTTTTATGTGTAAATGGCACCATATCTTTCCCAATGCATACCAGTAAAACTAAAATATTATGCTGAAATTCTGTATAATGCTTGAAAGAGCTGAGGGGAACTGCAGAGTCTCTGTTGGTTTGTCATCAAGAGCAAAACCTTTCACATTACACATGGTCATCTCACTAACTGCTCATACAAAATTCTGATTAGTGCAGCTTTAAAGCTTCTTCAGAGGCTGACTCATCTGGGACATACTTCAAGAGGACATGTGGCGCTTCAAATGTCTCAGTATTTCCCTCATTGATTAAAATATCATTGTCTCTGTGAGCATGTTTCTAGTGTGATATCAATGACAGAGTCTTTCACAGAAAACAGACACATGATGCCCACTTGGAATCTGTTGATGGTAACTGTTTTAGTGAAACAAAGAGAGGACAGCTGAGCATCAGAGCAGGACACTGAAAACTGATTTGGTTTGATCTGCTGGACAGAGGTCTGCTAACACAATTTGAATCAGTGTCAGTCTGCAGCTCGATGCATCCTCAGAGGTCAGAGTTCACCAACCAGCCAAACAATGCCCTGGTTGTGGACATGCAGATCCACATAACTTGCTGTCCAAGGCCTCCGCTAAAATGCTGCGCTAGTGAAACGCAATCCGAGCGCTATGTGCTGTGTTGATGATCTCTGTCGCTACGCCAACATTAGATCAGCTTTTGTATTTATGGCGATGCCAAGCTAAACAAGGGAAACCTGAGAAAGGAGCTGGGAGTCCATTAATGAAACAGAGAGGGACGATGTATGCAAAGAATTTGTCTTTGGCAATGTTTTTAGGTCCGGACGAGAATGACAGATGTAGTTCACAACCTACAGAGCCAGGTCACACAGGGGGAACAGATGATCATAGTCTGACTCCAGCTGAAATCAAAACTCTCATATGTTGAAGGGCATTCAGCCATTCTAGCAGTGAGGCCCTAGGGACGGCAATGTTGAATACACACATGTTTGTAATCCCCAGAGGATCCTGTGTTCAAAACAAAGAACCAATGCAATGATCACATGTGAGTTCAGGTATGAGACATACATTATCACTTGATCGACTAAGATGCAGACAACAGCATCTGTACTGTCTAATAAAGCATGATTCATCTTAAAGAGCTCCTCTGGTGAACATCTACATTCTATACATTGAGATGAGCTGCCATGAGTGGATCTCTGTACACCAATTAGCTTAGGTTTTGGGGGTGACAGAGCATTACAGTGTTCACGAGTTGCATCCATGTGCTCTCTGACATGTCAAACAACAAGACATGAGCTCTATCCGAAGTTAAACAGAAAAATGTTGCCTGGATTGCTGAGTTTTGAGAAACAGCCCTCATCTAAATGTTGCGATTTAAGTTGTTCTTGTCATCTAGAGGTGAGGAAATCCTTCATCACAAAGGAAACATGAGCCACCATCATCCTCTGCCAGTCACTTGTCACTTGTGTTTCTCATCGTAGGCTATTCTGCAGTCAAATTCTATTTGTGAGCAGCTGATATGAACATTGCAGCTCCACAGCAGCTAGCGTCTGTCCATCAGCAGCCTGGTGCCAAGAACTAACATCTGAGCCACATATTCAGCTTTCTCAGCTGAAATCAACTCAAAATGTCACTTGTAAAGGATAAACATCATCTGTGCTTGTGAACAGATGGTCAATGCATATGTTGCCTTAAACAGATGTACCTACAGCACTGACGGCAGTGTAGCATGTTGTCATGTGCTACATTGTATTATTCAGGCTTGTGTTGTCACAGAATGGTGGCAGCTTACTACACATGACAAAAAGCATCATTAAGTGAGGAAAAACCCAGGAGATCACATCTGCATTAGAATATGTTTTGTGATTGGGGAGAGACAGAGGAGGCAGCTGTACTTATAGGGCTTCCCCAAAGCAATTCCTCTTTCTAAAAATAGCTGCAGCTCTGCCAACCTGGACAAGAGGAAGGAAAAAAAAAAATCATCCGAGGCATGCATTCAAATGAAGCGAGGCAGAGAGGGAGAGAGCTCTCCGACATCTTGTTACTATATTGTGAGAGCCATCTAATTAAACTAAAACACACATAATGGTTGGCAATGAAAGCGGGGGAAAAAACTACTGATATGTTAAATAACCTAGAGCTACAGAAAATGCTCATGCGCTGGCTTTCTCTCTTGCATTGCACTTTGTAGGCGTTGCATAAATGACATGTCACCCTTTCCTTATCTTTGGCCCAGATGTTGGGGAGGAGGAGAGCAGCGTGTAAAGAGCTGGTTCTACGAGCAGAGCTGCCCTGAGAGTCAGCTGGGTCGCTCCATAGTGTGTTCACGTCTGTGTTGTCGGGGGCAGGCAGGGTAAAAAAAAAAAAAAAAAAAGAAAGAAAGAAAGAAAAAAATGATAATAAAAAGACGACTAAATGCTCCACTAATCCGGCCGTGAATGAGAGCGGCTCACTGCAGCAGTTCTTTTATGCTCTGTCGATTCCACGGGGGGATAAACACAACGCTGAGCCAGCACCCAGCTCACCCTCGGCAGCCCCGCTGCACTGCAAACACTGCGGATTAGCTCATTTTATGTCTGTTAACCCATTTAAGCCTACCAGCACATACAGCTGCCACAGTGGGCGCAGGGTTTTGGGGTGACGTAACGCACCCTCTGGCGGCCATACTGGAGGTCCTCTTCAGCCACAGCTGTCTGACCTGTGAAGGATGGAGGGAAGCACTTCTCATTTTACAGCTGTTTTGACTGGAAACCATAAAAACATAAAAAAAAATTTTTCATCACACTATAATATAAAGTCTAGGACACTAATGGCTGATTAAAAATTGAGATACAAAGCACACATCCATCCATCCATTATCTATATACTGCTTATACAGACAAACAATCACACTCACACCTATGGACAATTTGGAGTTACCAATTAACCTCAGCATGTTTTCAGACTGTGGGAGAAAACCCATGCATGCACAGGGAGAACATGCAAACTCCATGCAGAAAGGCCGGGATGCAAACCATTGCTCTTCTAGCTGCAAGGTGACAGTGCTAGCCACCAATCCACTGTTCAACCCAGAACATTATCATGTCAAGTGAACCCAAACTTTTGAACCTTAGTGTACATATGATCAAAATGCTGCAAAAACAACTTATGAGTTTGGTTTTTTTTGGGTCTTAATGGCATGATAACAGCAAATCCTCTCGATAAAATGCAATTTTCCTTTAGAACGGTGTATTATGATACATATAAACTCAACACATTAACTCAAGCTCACACCGAACATATTCTCCTGTCATATTTGTGTAGCCACTACTGCTTTTCCACACAGTAATTTGCTCTTGAAGGTGAAATGTCATTGAAAGATCATGTTTCTAAGGCCAAGCAGCAACGATTTAGTAGCTTTAAGTATTGATCAGCCTTTTCAGATGGGTGAGTAAATGTCCTACTTTTTCATAGGAAACTAGAGGAGTGTGTGTAAATGTACCATGCCAGTGTTTGTAACATTACAGTCACAGATGAAAAGTGTTACCGTCGAGTCACACCCAGCAACATCAGTCTGCTGGCCCGTTGCCACGACGATGCCAAGGGGGGCAGAGAGTGTGCACTGGCCTGAGGAGAAAAATGATGACAATACAGAGACGAAGGCAGATTACATAATGATAAACACAACATGAGGTGGTTCCTTTCTCATCAGCTACAGCTGAACCCTCTCTCCTCCCTCCCTCCTTCTCTCATTGCCTTTACTCTCCATCATTTCCCCTTATTACCTTTAATATCTATCTCCTGCTTTCTTTCCTCTCACCTTGTTCTCCTTCCACCCTCCTTTTATTGCTCTCCTGTCTCTACTTTCACCCTCTTTTCCTTTTCCTCTTCCACATCCTCCCTACTTCCCCCTCTTGTCCTGCCCTCCCTCCATTTCCTCCTTTAACTTCACTCTAATATTTTTGTTTACTGCTCTCTTCCTTGTTACTCTTCCTGCTTTATTTCCACCATCCACCCCTCCCTCCCTCAGCCCTAACTCATTCCCTCCTCCCTCACTCCTCTCCAATCTTGAAGGAAAGCCAGCCAGTCGTCAGGATGATGTATCCTAGCAACAGTGACATCCCACCCATCCAGCATCAGTATGAACCAAATTTAATTTTTTGGATGAAGAGGAGAGAGATGATGATTAGAAGGAGAGGAGGAGGGTTGAAAGGATACCAATCAGCCGATAATGTCGCTAACATGGATTTAATTTGAACATCAAACGCTGACCGCACTGCCTTTACTCCAACTCTTCCCTCAGACCACGTCCACGTGACCTTGGTTAAGCATTTTGTAAAGTCAGTGACCACAAATCAATGATTCCAAAACAACAACATGCAAGGATAGCAAAGGGCTAAAGATCTCTGAGGTTTAACGTCTAAGAATGCTTTAGATTATCTTTGAATATGAACAGGAGTATTTCAGAACCAATGAAAAGTGTCAAAAAGTCAAAATTCTCTGATTTTACTTTGTTAAATGTGAATATTTTCTGACAAAACACAATATTGGAGGACGTCATCTTGGACTTGGAAAGCACCGACACGTTACTCACCATTATCTGACATTCTATGGACCAAACAACTAACTTGTAATGAATCAGTAATGAAAATAATCCATGCTGTTTATTGCTTGTGCAAAGTAAACTGTTACACTACATCAGGGGTGTCAAACTCATCTTAGTTCAGGAGCCACATGCAGCCCAATTTGATCTCAAAATCATAACAAATCATAACCTATAAATAACTCCAAATGTTTCCCCTTGTTTTAGTGCAAAAAAGTACATTCTGAAAATGTTCACATTTAAGGATTTATCTTTTTACAGAACAGTATGAACAACCTGAAATTTCTTAAGAAAAATGAGTGAAATTTTGACAATATTATGTCTCAGTTTATCATTTGTATACTACAACTTACAGATCACAGTGGATCTACAAAGGCACAAAACATTTAGTCCCAGGTATCTGGAACTGTACAAACTCCTATTTTACTTTATGATGGAAACAACTTGTCAAGATCTGGAGATCATTTAAAATGTACATTCATTTCCACTTCTGTGTGCTAACCCTGACCTCCTGAACTGACAGACCACACAAACTAATATGGGAACTATTAAGGAAGAAGCTTAAGTTGTCCCCCTGCCTTGTAAAACTATCAAATTTATACATAAAAAATGAATAAATGTTGTGGCAGTCCATCAACAATAGGGTTCAACTAAACCAAACTTTGTCATACTGAAGCTGCTGACTCACTTATATTGCACAGTGTTCACTGTCTTTAAATATTTTCACAGCAAGTAGTCTTTTTCACCTCTGTAATTTTTATATTTTGCAAAGTCATCCTGCGGGCCGGATTGGACCCTATAGCGGGCCAGTTTTGGCCCCCTGGCCTTATGTTTGACACCCTTGCACTACATGTTACTTTACTTCTGTGTGTGTCTTTGCCTGAGATCCATTGTCATGTAAGTGTCGCTTGATATCATAATGTTAAATCCTACATGTATCTGAGACACTGTCGTGGAGAGACTCACCTTTTGAAGAACCCTGGATAGAAATCTAAAGGGAGAATTCCATGATTCCAAAGATGGTAGCTGAGTGTCACCTAAAAACCAAGTGTCTCACTTGTAACAGCTGAACCTCAAAACATCCAGTCAGTCATGTTGTTGAACTGACTCAAGCGTAAAATAAAACTGTATGCTTTTTAAACCTTACTTTAGGGTAAAAAAAACAACCAAGTTATTTAAGCAGGTTTTACAAGCAGCAACCTCCAGAGCTGAATAAAGTCGCCAACATGCAAAAACTTGCAGCTCCTCAAATGTCCACTTGAGTCAATCCCTATAGACCCTAATGCTAAAACGTCCAACTTCAAAGCAGAAATAAACATGTTTACAATCCAGTAAGCAAAAAGATTTTAGTCTATAATTTCTTCCTTCATGACAACAGTACAGGAGGAGAGTCTTTACATAACTGAACCACAGATTATATCTAGGCATAAAGATAACTCAGAGGGTTGACAGGTTGGTGTGTTTTGATTGGTCCACCTCAGCTCCACTCACGCTCCACCGTCTTGCTCATTTTAGGACAGTGCAATAATAAACAGAACAATAATAAACAGTACACACATAGGATGCTTCTTAGTATTAGCATAATTTTAACAGCAAAGTTAGTTTAAAAAAAAAAAAAAAAAGCCCATAGAGTGCTTCACAGATCTGCACAGCTAAGAATCAAGGCAGTATTAGCAAGTGCCTCAAAATAAGAAGTAGTAACTGTAACTGATTAACATCTGTAATGTGATTACTTCATCATCAATAATTTAACCCTTCTGAGACAGATCAACATCCTTTCCATGACCACAGGATGTCTTCCAACATGAGAAGCTCCTCACTGCATCAGCTAGGATTAAATTTGTTGTTGCAGCTGAAACATATTCATCACTGCAGTAATTATCCAATGGAAGGATCTGACCTTTTTGCTTAGTTAAATCCAGGTGCAGACTTAGAAGAGTCCATAAAGAGAATTAATCTTTCAGTTAATCAGAGATACGTGGAACAGCAGGGGCATGAGAAATTGTAATCTGAAAAGCAACTAGTTATTTTATAGATTCAAACCTCCAATATTTACCCCAGAGATGGTGTAGTAGAAGTACATAGTGTAAAGCACAAGTAAATAAACTGAGTTCAGTACTTGAGTAAATGGCACTGAACATTCTATAGAGTCAGCAGAAAAACTTCAGCACTCATCACATGATAAATGGAGAAGTAAAGGGAAAAAAAACAAGTTCTGATACATAAATCCTGAGAAAAACTAAAGCACAAGTACCTCAAGTTTGCACTAAACTACAGTACTTGGCTAAATGTATTTAGTAATTTTCCACTACTCTCATTTTAATCACATGCAAACTTTAGGGAGACCAAAATAGCACCAACAGACATCTGAGCAGGACAGGAAGAACACAGGAAGGAGGGAAGTGTTTACATCCGTCATATGAAAACTGAAAGTATGTCAGAATGAAATGCAGCAGAGGAGTCACAAGGTTTCTCCTTCCTCTAAAGAATCAACAGCATATTCTGCGACAAACACTTGTAAGTATAGTTTTTATGTTCTATCTGTCTGAATTGTTTGCATTAGAATGTCATGGAAGTGCATCTAAAAAAAAGAAGTCCAGTCCTTTTCACTTGCCACTTCCTCTTAAAAATGATTTTGCTTCATATTTGTCAGACTCAACATAGATCATGTTCAGTCTCCCTCCAGTGCTTCTCACACTTGTTGTACTTTTTGTTTTCAGCATGTCGACATGTCGGCTACCAGCAGTTTCTTATCTCATGATGAGCTTCTGTGCTGCATCTGTCTGGATGTGTTCACTGATCCAGTCACCATACCATGCAAACACAGCTTCTGCAAGAACTGCATCACCCAACACTGGACCCTTAATGTCCGCAACACGTGTCCCATGTGCAGGAGTGCTTTCCACAGAAGACCTGAGCTAAATGTTGACGCTAGCATCGCTGAGAAGGTTCATCAGCTCAGGCAGTTAACTGGACGGGAAAGCAGCATCTGCTCAAAGGAACGACAAGACAAAGCAGATGTTCTGTGTGACGTCTGTGCTAGAACCAAACGGAAGGCTGTGAAATCCTGCCTGGTGTGTCTGACCTCCTTCTGTGACACTCATCTGGAGCATCATCACAGATTCCCCGGTCTGAGAAGACATCAGCTGATGGATCCAGTAAAGAACCTGGAGGACAAACTGTGTAAGAAGCATGGCAGAGCTCTGGTGCTGCTCTGCAGGATTCAGTAGATTTGTGTGTGTTAGAACACATTAACCACTGCTTTATGCTTCTGGAGGAACGATTTTAAAGATAGAAGGCTGAGCTGGGGGAGACAGATCACAGAGAGACGACAGGATCTAAACAACTCCTTTGAGGACAGAAATGAAACATCTTGGATAAGAGGTCAAACATCTTCAAGAACCATAAAAAGAAGTCCAGTTGATTTCTACTGATTGAATTACCAGGACGTAGATGACTGTAAACCTACAGAGACTCTTCAGGAAGATTTTACAGCAAGGTCAGTTTAAAGAGAAGACTGGCTGGACTGTAGGAGCCATCAGAGAGGCAGGAAACACTGGAAGTCAGGACAAGTTCAAGTTGCATCAAAACTGTCAAAATGCAGTTAAAATGTGAAAGTAAAACTACAGGTTTTGGTTGCTCTGACTGATGTACTACTAGATATGAATTATTTCGATTATTGATAGTGAAACATCAGTGTGTCAACAGCATGGTATTGTTGGAGCTGCTGCAGGTTTCAACTATTTGATATCCTCTTTAATATACACTGCTGTTCAAAAGTTTGGGGTCACCCAGACAATTTCATGCTTTCCATGAGATCTCACACTTTTATCCATGTGCTAACATAACTGCACAAGGGTTTTCTAATCATCAATGAGCCTTTCAACACCATTAGCTAACACAATGTAGCATTAGAACACAGGAGTGATGGTTGCTGGAAATGTTCCTCTGTACCCCTATGGAGATATTCCATTAAAAATCAGCTGTTTCCAGCTACAATAGTCATTTACCACATTAACAATGTCTACACTGGATTTATGATTCATGTAATGTTATCCTTATTGAAAAAAATGCCTTTCTTTCAAAAATAAGGACATTTCTAAGTGACCCCAAACTTTTGAACGGTAGTGTAGAGACAGGTAAATCTGAGGGTTCATCACAGGATTAATGGTTCAATAGACAAAAAAAATTAAGTTCTGGTACACAGATCTTTTTTTCTCTATTCTCTGATTTTTGCTGAGATATTATGTAACTGGAATATTTCCTGAAATGAAACCATGTTAAATGTTCAAAGGGAAAAGGGGCTTTTTTGGTAGAGCTGTTAACAACTTGTAGACATCTGAAATGTGAGCCAGACTAGACTGATTTTTGTAAGAAACCACAGCTTCAATCTTTTCTTGCACTGCACATCTCTGCACTTTTAAACTTTATTTTTATTTTTATTTTTTCTGTTAAAAATTTTGCCACCCTTGTATATATTGTAAATAAAGCTGCTGTAACAATGTAAATTTCCCCTGGAGTAGGGAGAAATAAAGAACTTTATCTTATCTTATCTTATCTTATCTTTTCTAGTGTGCTGTATTTTAAAAGCTTTTTATATTGCTAATAATCCAAAATCTTCATCTCAAGTGCCACTCAAACTGTCAGCTAAATGTAATAGAGTAGAAAGTGCAATATTACCATCTGAAATGTCAAGGGGTGAAACTAGAAAGTAAAAAAAACGTTTCTAACAACTGCAGTTGCCATGACCTGGGTCTCATGTGGTCAGTGGTGGAACATGGTGTTAATATTAGCATTGCTTTGACAGAAGTCCATATAAAAAGGAGGCATTGGTGTGTTTTCCATTAATTAGCAATGACAAGACAGCTGAGTGCTGCAGTGGAACTCAGTCTGTGGAGATTGGAAACAGGGAAAGGAGGTTTTACCAGGTAATACATGCTGAACCTTTGTGAAACATCATAGGTTTGTATAAACAAAGCACAGAAGAAGCTAAAGGAAACGACAGTACTGTCAGTGGGGTGCGGCTCTAACTCACCCTGAAAGCAGGAGTAGGAAGGTGTGAATGTGGTTATTCATCAAACGGTGCTGTACAGATGTAGCATAGCTTGATGTTTGTTTATCTCAGTCTGAAGCTACAGAGGGCATCTTTAGGGTTACTTGCTATGGATTATGAATTCAGGAAATTGTCATTCATTCATTCAAGTTCAGTTCAATCTAAAGAACTCTGACAACTGCTGAAAGTCTTCATGATTTAACTGGAGCACTTCCAACAGTTACTGTAAACATTTCAAACTGTTTCTTGCACATATATACACAGTATAGTATGGTATATAAACTGAAATTACACTTTTTAAAGCTCTATTTATGAATAAGAATCAGTTGTGTTTTTTCATTTGATGAATAAAGGTAATGTCAAAACCCTGCTGAGTCTTCTGTAAGAGCACTTTCTGTTTTCATTCCCACATACTTGAGCACCAGAATTCACTCGTCCACATCCTGTTTGGTATGACTTCAAAATTTTACTTAAAAAAAAATAAAAAAAGGTAATACTGTATCAGACAGCACCAGACACATGTGTAATGGAGGCGATAAAACCACCAGCTTGGTGCTCAGATAGCTCAGCTGGCTGAAAGGACGACCCATGAACAGGGGCTGTAGTCCTCAATGCAGCCGCCTGGGTTAGACTCCAGCTCACGGCCTTTTTCTGCAGGTCTTTCCACTCACTCTTTTCTCTACTTTCCTGTCTGCCTCTACTAATAAAGCCAACAAAACAATATTTAAAAAAAAAAAACCACCAGCTTACCTGCAGTAGAAGGTTGATTTACACAGGACAAACAGGACTGTTCAAATATAATATTCAAGAGTCTTCTGGGAAGAAACTATAAACCCTGGTTCTACTAAGACTGAGCCACTGCAATATCTGCCAACAAACACAGGTTTCTCAGGAGGAGATCAGTTTCAACCAACTGTTTAAATAACTCAAACACTTACTTTGCTGGCAGCTACATGCTACGTTTTAGAGGTACATCTTTCATGAAATTTGCAAAGGATTAAAATTAATAAATAATTAAAAATGGGTACACTACCATTCAAAAATTTGTTTTTGGGTTTTCTAATCATCAGTTAGCCTTTCAGCACCATTAGCTAACACAATGTAGCATTAGAACACAGGAGTGATGGTTGCTGGAAATGTTCCTCTGTACCTCTATGGAGATATTCCATTAAAAATCAGCCGTTTCCAGCTAGAATAGTCATTTACCACATTAACAATGTCTACACTGGATTTATCATTCATTTAATGTTATCTTTATTGAAAAAAACTGCTTTTCTTTCAAAAATAAGGACATTTCTAAGTGACCCCAAACTTCTGAACGGCAGTGCGTATTCAAATGTTGTAATGTGTTGATGATGCTATTTTCTACTTTTAGTCTCTCTTTAGCTTTTCACATTTAACTTTCTTGTTTTCCATGTGTTTTGTTGTGTTCACTGATCCAGTCAACATGCCACATTCCACAAGAACTGCATCACAGATCACAGAGCAGAGTGATCCCATGTGGAAAGTGCTTTTTGACAGAACACCAGTACTGTGGACGAACACCGACATGTCTGAGACGGCTGCTCAGTCTGGACGGTCATCGGAAAAGAAAGTTGGGAATTTCTCAGAGAAACAATTTGCCAACTCAGAGGAAATTCTGTGACATCTGCAGTGAAACCAAACTGAAGGCTGTGAGGTTCTGCGTGGTGTGTCCGACCTCCTGCTGTGAGACCAACCTGGAGACAAAACACAGCCTGAGGAGCTTATCTCTTCCTGTCTGATGATGAAAGTTGTGATGATGTTAAGAAGATTTTCCCAGACAGCACAGAGAGATGGTCTGGCAGTGAAGCCTCAGGAAAGGAGAGTTTCTCTTGGAGAGGATTTCACTCAGAAGGAGAAATAAACAGGATTTATTAGCGGTCAGAGAGTCACCAGAAACACGACGTGCCCTGAGAACGGTTATATGGAAATGATTCTTTCTGTTGGTCTCTCTCTGAAGTTGATGCCTCAGGAGTTGAGGTTGTTTGTGGATTATGAGGAGGGTCTGGTCTTCTTTTACAACATGGATGTGGCAGTTTTGTGCTGCTCACTTCACTGAGAAACTCTGCTTATCCATCCATCCACCACTTAATCCTCATTAGGGTCATCAGGGCTGGAGTCTATCCAAGGTGACTTAGGGTGAAGGCAGGAGACACCTGGACAGGTCACCAGTCTATCACAGGACTACACATAGAGACAAACAAGCACTCTCACATTCACACCTACAGACAATTTAGAATCCCCAATTAACCTCAGCATGTTTTTGGACTGTGGGAGGAAGCCTTAGTACCCAGAGAAAACCCACACATGTACAGGGAGAACATGCAGACTCCATGCAGAAAGATCCTGGGAAGGCCAGGAAACGAACCAGGGATCTTCTAGCTGCAAGATGACAGTACTAACCACCAAGTCACTGTGCAGCCCCTATATGCTAAATATAACATCTGTACACCACAAATTGCAATATGTGCAATTTATGTTTCAGGGTATCTATTTTTTTTTTTTTTTTTTACACAAAGTGCTCTTTTGACACCAATCATGCATAACATTATGACCCCCTGCCTAATATTGTGTTGGTCCCCCTTTTGCTGCCCAAACAGCCCAGACCCATCGAGGCATGGACTCCACTAGACCCCTGAAGGTGTGCAGTGGTATCTGGCTCCAAGATGTTAGCAGCAGATCCTTTAAGTCCTGCAGGTTGTGAGGTAGTGCCTCCATGGATCGGACTTGTTTGTCCAGGACATCCCACAGATGCTCCATTGGATTGAGATCTGTGGGGAATTTGAAGGCCAAGTCAACACCTCAAACTGGTTGTTGTGCTCCTCAAACCATTTCTGAACCATTTTTGCTTTGTGACACAGAACATTATCCTGCTGAAAGAGGCCACAGCCATCAGGGAATACCGTTGATCTGCAACAATGCTTAGGTAGGTGGTACGTGTCAAAGTAACATCCACAAGGATGGCAGGACCCAAAGTTTCCAGCAGAACATTACCCAAAGCATCACAGTTCCTCTACCATCTTGCCTTCTTCCCATAGTGCATCCATGTGTTCCCCAGGTAAATGACGCAACCAGCCCTGTCTGTGATTTAAAAGAAAATATGATTCATCAGACCAGGACACCTGCTTCCATTGCTTCATGGTCCAGTTCTGATGGCCACATGCCCACAAGGGTTGGCATGGGCTCCCTGACTGGTCTGTAGCTATGCAGCCCCATACGCAACAAACTGTAATGCACTGTACATGTTGACACCTTTCTATGAGAACCAGCATTAACTTCTTCAGCAATCTGAGCAACAGTAGCTCATCTGTTGGGTCAGACCACATGAGTCAGACTTCGCTCGCAATGTACATCAGTGAGCCTTGGCCACCCATGAGCCTGCCTTCCTCGGACCACTTTTCATAGATTCTGACCATTGCAGCCCAGGAACACCCCACAAGAGCTGCAGTTCTGGAGATGCTCTGACCCACTTATGTAGCCATTACAATTTGGCCCTAGTCAAACTCACTCATCCTCACATATGTCCATTTTTCCTGCTTCTAACAGATCAACTTTGAGGGCAAAATGTTCACTTGCTGCCTACTATTATATCCTACTCACTAACAGGTGACATGATGAAGAGGTAATCAGTGTTATTCACCTGTCAGTGGTCATAATGTTATGCCCGATGGGTGTATTTTGTTTTTCCTTGTATATAAAACTGACTTGAGAAAACCCACAAAGAATCCCAATGTACCTGTACTGTACTGTACCCATGCAAATAGCAATAAAACTCTGTTCTCTCTATTCTTATACGTCAGTCTGCCACATTAATTACACTGATCATTAGATCGACTTGAATTTTAAGCTCCTTTCAGGCAACTGACACCTGTTCAGCACTAAATAATAGCCAGATGAAGTAGCTTTTGATGACAATTTCCTGATAGTAATCCTCAAAGCTCTTAAGTTTACAAGCTGATGAAATTTGCCCAAGTGCACCATTAGTTTTGATTTTTTGGAGAATGAAGGGAGGAGGATTGAACATGATGAAGACACAGTGCTGCTTTTGAGTCCATGTTTGTTGATTGCATCCTTTAATGACGGTGGATTTTTAATTCTGATGTGGTTTTCAAGGGCAGTGGCTGTTGACTTCTACAGTGCAGATGATTCATATGGATTCATTAAACCTAACTGTAAAATCTTTGAGTAAGTTTCATTTAAATAGCAGCTTTAAAGAGCAGATGTCACAAAGTGTTTGCTCAATGGGAGCCACTGGGTTTCTCTTTGTAATACTGGGGGCTTGCCAGTGCAGGGATTGGATGCAGGTGTTAGAAATAACCCCACAATCGATGATTTACGTTGGTAATAGTGATGTTAGAGAGGAGATTAGTACTGGAAAAGTACCACTTGTCGTCCTCTTTAAGATTAATCACCATTTTCAACCAATCAGGGTTGAGATCTACACAGCATCGTTTCAGGGCTGTTCAGAAGTTCCTACTGTGGATTGTTTTCTCCTCCTAACAGCTGTGGAGGTGGTTGGTTCTTGTGGTTAGAACGCTCACAGGGTCAGGGCGTCCTGCGGTGGAAAACAACCTCCCGTAAAGTCTTGACATCGACATTAAAAGTGCCCTCACGTCACTATTTGTACGTTCTACTGGAGAGATGGCATGGCATTGTTAAAACAAGTCTTATGGGCTCAAGTAAGAAGCAAAGAAGACACAGAGAAACAGAAACTGCAAGAGCAAAAACAAAGTTACGACCTCAGAAGCACGGCTTCCTTTTGTGTTGAGCCCGAAGCGAGGAACAATCAACAAACCCTGATTAGAGAAGCTCACACTCCTGCTGGTAGCTGAAGCCCTGGTGTGGCTCAGCGGTTCTCAGATGTTTCTGAGACAGGGAACAGCATTTATGAAACACGTACCAGTAGGATCACGTCTACATATAATTACAACAATAAACCATCATGAATAAGACTAAATCCAAGAAACACAGACAACCACTGCTGTAGTCAGCCTGTACTCACTGTGATTTTAGTGTCATCATGAGTTTAGTTTAGCCTACAGCTCAGTGACTCACATGTAAATGCATTTGAAATAATTTGGCAAAGGTGCATTTTTTGGTAAATACTTCAAAGCCCCAAATTTTTCAAAACCCAAACAATGCCTCTGGGAAGCTGTTTGTCTGTTTTAAAATATATTATTACTGAGAAATGTTACCTGAAATGAATCAATGAACTGAAAATGTAACATCTTTTTCTGGGATAAGGTGCCTGGAGCTGGTCTCCATCCTCTCCTCTCTCACCACCTTTCTCCTCTGTCCTTTATCGATCCCTTCTTCTACCTCTTCCTTACAAATCCCCTCCCTCTCTCCCTCTCAGGCCTCCCACCTCTATTTCACTCTCCCCCTTCTGCACTCAGGAGCTCTTGGGAAGGAAAGCAGGGCAGAAAAGGGACGGGCTGGGGATTGATATCAAATGTTTTGTTGTTATCTGAGATGGACAGGAAGGACTGTTCTGCTCTATCAACCTTCGTCATTGTCCTTGGCGGAGGCAATGACAGCAGGGACGGCTGGCCAAACCGCTATGAGAATAAACCAGAGCTGCTGAAGCTCACTCAGACATCACTCTTAGACGATTTCTAGGAGGAGTTTTGTTGAAATCTAAAGACAAAAGTTGGGTATTATTCCACACATATCTACCGATCAGTCACAACATTCTGACCACTGACAGGTGAAGTGAACAACATCGATCATCTTGTTATAATGCAACATTCTGCTGGGAAACCTTGAGTCCTGACATTCATGTGGATGTTTGACATGTACCACCCACCTAAACATTGCAGGTCAAGCAACCTCCCACCCCCCATGGCAACAGCAGTCACTCATGCAGGCTGCCATCCTCAGCAGGACAATGCACCCCGACACACCATAAAGCGATATGGGATGACAACCTCACTGTAAAGTTGAAAACCAAACTGACTCCGGCCATGAAGGTGATGGGAGAAAAGTGACTACCAATCCTTACAGTCCATTTATGAACAAACTGTTCTTAGGCAAGGCCAGAGGATAGTGATCAAGCCGTCACATATCCCTTACTTAGACTACGAGCTCCTATCCTCAGGCAGATGATATAGAGCCCCCAAGTGCAAACTCAACCGTTTTAAGAATTCATTTGTTCCAACCTCCATCAAATTCCTGAACCATGTTGCTTGAGGCCGAAGACTGTGCAATAATTTTTATAGTGCTTTTACTATGGTGATTTTTTTTAAATTTTCATTTTTGTCATCGGTGTATGTCTGTGTTATGTGTAATGTCATGGGATATGTGCAATACTGTTATGTCATTGTTGTTGAAATGGCATTGTTTGTTGTCATTGTGGTTGTCGAGGCATTTATGGCACAGTTGCTGAATCCAAGACAAATTTCCCCAAGTGGGACAATAAAGAATATTACATTGTATTGTAATGTATTGTAAAAACATCCCCAGAGGTCCTGTGTCCATGAACCACTGGGTCAGAAGAGTTTCAGCAGCATAAAGGGACCAACATACTATTAGGCAGGTGGTCATAATGTTATGCCTGATCAGTGTATATCAGCAATACTTTTAATATTCTATGTTAATATTTTTGACTCTCTTCTTTAATATTTGTGCTTGTACCTTTGATTTATGTGCCGAATCATGTTTCCATGCAGAGATCTGATAATTCCACATCTACATCACAGATGGGGCGTTGAGTAGGTCGATGGCAAAGACGCATAAATGAAACTCCCAGCCATGAGTCGAAACCTCAGCTGAACTTTCTCCGCCTCATTTCCTGCCAATAACGCCACTGATGGAGTCAAAATAATTAAAAGGAAGAAGAAAGCAATCTGACTAGTATATTTTAACACGTGGAATGTTGTTGTGCTGACCCATAATGGATTAATAATGATACTGAATTAAAAAAGGGAGGAAATTACTTAGAAGAAGCCAGTGTTGGTTTCATACTTTGATGCCTAGAATCACAGTTCTGGCCGGTGGATGCTGGAAGAGCTGAGGATTAGTTTTGCTGCTGGAGGGCAACATAACAGCTTCTGATGAGATGATCCCTGGAAGTGAAGCTGCTGCTGTCCAGCCTCAGCCCTCCTTAACCTCCAGGCTACCTGGGACATGTGAGATTATTAGAAAAATCAATGAACCTGGCGTGACCTGACGGTTGAGTGGTTGGGAGACAAACCACATGGAGACATCTGCCTCGAGCAGCAGATCTCTGGTTGAAGTCCCAGCTGAGGACTGTTTGCTGTATGTGGTTTCCCTGCTCTCTCCTGCATCTGTCTCTGCAAAAAAAAAAAAAGGCAGAATATAAATGTTATCTAATGAAGGGGTCACAGCTGGATGTGTATGTGTGGTTCATCAAATAACACTGACAGGTTTAATCAGCTCAGACCTACTGGTGCCAAGCTGGAAGCAGCTCTACATCACCCCCTGATGGTGACTCAGCTGCTTTACACTCAACCACGTTTTCAAACCAGGAAACCTCTTGATATGCCACTTCAAATTAAATAACCATTAAAAATGTCATTTAGCACCGACTTAAAGGACCATTATATGCACATTTTAGTACTTGACTTGTATCTTTGAATTGCTTTTATGGGGTTTAGTGTTACTGCAGTTGTTATTCACTGTATGCTAATCTGTTAGCCTTGTACACTGATCAGCCACAACATTCTGACCACTGACAGGTGAAGTGAATAACATTGATCACATTGGTACTATGGGCTGTTCTGCTGGAAAACCTTATATTTTAGCATCCATGATGATGAGACTTAGACAATTAAATAAATATTGTCCCAGAACAAGCGCACTCCTTCATGTAAATGGTAATCCTAAATATCACTGGCCTACCCTCGCAGGAAAATATACCCAACTACATCGCAAAAACATCAAATAATCAGAAACATCTTGGGCAACATGACAATCACCCAAGATGGTGATGTGACCTCCAAACTTCCTAGACCCCATTCCGATCAACAGGATGCAGTGGAACAAGTTTGATTCCCAAAGGATCCACTGCCAACGTCTTGGTTCCAGACCCCATAGGACACCCTGAGAGGTCCTCAGGTCCAGACCCAGTGGTTCAGAGCATTTTTGATCACATAAGGGGGACCAACACAATATTAGGCAGGTGGTCATAATGTTATGCCTGATCAGCGTATATATTTTATATATACATACACTACTATTTAAAATTTTGGGGTTCTTAGAAATGTCCTTATTTTTAAAAGAAAAGCTTTTTTTTCAGTGAAGGTAACATTAAATGAATTATAAATTCAGTCTAGACATTGTTAATGTGCTAAATGACTATTCTAGCTGGAAACAGCTGATTTTTAATGGAATATCTCCATAGAGGTACAGAGGAACATTTCCAGCAACCATCACTCCTGTGTTCTAATGCTACATTGTGTTAGCTAATGGTGTTGAAAGGCTAAATGATGATTAGAAAACCCTTCTTCAGTTATGTTAGCACATGAATGAAAAACATGAAATTGTCTGGGTGACCCCAAAATTTTGAACAATAGTATATATATATACACTTTCTTCACAGCTTAGGCACATAAGAGGAAGCATATTTTGGAACTCATCACCATGCCACCAACAACCAGCTGCTACAGTTCAGTTCTAGCTATGAATCACCAGTGAGTTAAGTGTTTACATTTCCATTTAAACGTCTTTTAAGTTGTTGGTCGGCATTGGTTGCTCCTTCCTCGCTTGTTTATTTGCCTGTTTTTCTTTAAAAAGCTTCCAGGCTTCCCCGGGTAGCCCCACGTTAAACTTCAAAACACTATGAACTGTGGTAAGTTTCTGCAGCAAAGTCAGCAGAAATTGACTTAAAGGTGCTCAAAATGTCTGCAAGAAAACCTTCATACATGTGAAGATTTGACAGTGGGACAGAAGTAAGTGCTGATACAATTGGTGGGTCTGAGTATGGACATGGGATTGGATCTTTCTGATCTATGGAGAAAAGGAAGGAGAGAAGGGGATGGTCTTCATCACATTTGGTTGGTCTCTTGACACAAAAAGGACATGTAAATATGATCAAAATCAATGTAAAAACAATATAAGTATGCTGTGTACACTTTGCACACATGGGATAAATAAAATCTTGAATCCTGAGATGACTGGATCTGGTTGTTTCAAGGCTTTCTGGTGTTGAAACTGTCCCTCTGACCACCACCTGTACCTGCATCAATAGAGAGGAAAGCCTTAGTTTGTCCTGTTATTCACTACACAAAAGTTTGGCAGATAAGTTTTGGTTCAGCTGCGGCCAAGTAAACAACTCTGAGCAAACTTCAATAAATCTGATTCAAATCTGAACCAATTCTCTTTGTCCCATTTCTCTCTCTCATTCACGCAGTGATTTTATTCCTGCTTTAATCCATTCTCTTTTGACAGAGCTTTCATTTATTTTTCCCTATTTGCTTTTCTGATGCCATTTAGATTAGTTTCTCTCCAACACTGCAGCCCAGAGTCTTTGGACTTCTGCTGTATTGTTGGGGTGACCTATTTCTGCTGCACTTTCTTTAACCACGCCTACACTTTCAAGTCATTTGCACGACACCTTTTCATGCTTTGATGTACAAGTTATCCATCGCACACTTCTGTGCAGTTGCAAAGCTGCACATATAACTGTAATGTCCATCTAAACAGTAATGAGCTTTATCATATAACATCAGTAAATAGAGAATCAATGATAAACCCGACATAAAATACAGACAAAAGACCTGAGTATGTCATTTGTTTTTATTCTGTGTTAAGTTACATGTGACCATAAACTTCCAGGAAGTTATAGTTGCCATGGAGATACAGTAAATATATTCAGGTACTCTTATATGAAAAAGGGTGTGTGTGTGTGTGTGTGTGTGTGTGTGTGTGTGTGTGTGTGTGTGTGTGTGTGTGTGTGTGTGTGGAGGAGGGACTGAAGAGGGGGGTTAACATTGACAGTGTGTACAAGTTGAAGACAGTCACTTGTGTGTGATGTCAAGGAGTGGAAGAAAACTGACTGGATTTAAAATCATTTCTGAAAAAAAAACGAACAAGAAAGGAGAACAGTGATCTAAAGCTACGAGCAGGAGAAAAAAAATGAACATAAAACCACATAGAAAAAGAGGAATAAATAAAATGTTATTTTACAGACACAGCAACAACAGAGAGCAGAGACGTTTGTTTCCCTCTGAATTTGGTGTGTGAGAGAACGAGAGAGGACGACGATGGAGAGGAGAGGTCTCTCTCTCTCTCTCCCCCCCGCTCTCTTTCTCTTGTGGCAGGAATCAGCATCCGGAAACCTACGGGTGCGTTACTATGGCGACGCTTCAGGAGCGGGAGGCAGGAGCTGGGTGTGGTGGCGGCCTGTGGAGTTGGAGTCAGACTCGTTTTCTAAGGCTTCGTATGGCACGTCCACTCTAAAACGCTACAGACTACAGCTGCAGCCAGAGTCCCACAGTCCTCCCCCGCCCGCCTCCCACCACATCATCACCCCTCCTTTAGGAGTCCACCTTAAGACCTGGACTCTGGCTATGTCTGTAAGCTCCACACCCAGCACCCCCACATCACTGCTGGCCTCCTTTCACCTCCGCTAAACCCCTTCTCTACCCCTCCCCAGTCCGACTCTAGAAGGCACTGGTATATTCTTATTTCTCCACATTCGAACATCTGGATTCTCTATTTAAGATGAGCAATTGAGGCAATGAGGATGCACGAAAACACACGTACAGATACACACGGGCCAGCCGGGTAACTTACGGGGGTACAGCTGGCTCCCGCCAATGCTACCAGTCCTTCTTTATACCTGTGTTGGCGTTACAAATGTTTTCATCGTGTAACAGTCTGCTGACGGCGGAGGCAATCGGATATGTAAACGTCGACAAGGCTAACATCATGACAGGCGAAGAGATATACAAAATTAATGTTCAGATACAGTCCGAAAGTGGTTTGGACTTTTAGGAACGGCCTATTCTAAGTGCTTCAGTAGAAGGAAATTAGGCTTCTAATTATGGTTCTGTAAGATGTTTCAATTCTCGTCCAAGAGGCTTCATCAGTTCTAAATGACTGGCAGGGAGGTCCCAGATCCTCAATGTCACACAAATCTCATGACTCAGGGGGGTGAATAGTTGTGAAACCGCTTTGAAAGGGTTGACTCAAGATGTTACTAGAGGTGAAACTGCCAGAGGAAGGACCTCAAAACTGCATTGTAACTAGCTGATAAGTGCTGCCACCAGCCACTTCGAACAAAAGAAGCATCACAGATGAGAGATGAAACATCTTGAGGAACCAAAAAGAAGTCCAGCTGCTTTCTACTGTAGCACTGAGGATTACCATGACCTGGATGATTCAGAATCTACACGTAGATATAAATGGCCTAAATTCATTGCATCATTTTTACTTAGTTGCACCTCAGGAGAAACCCCTGACAGACTGTTAGAAAGTTCAGGTATGGGTTCAATATGCTGCCTTCATACTGGGTTGAAAACAAATCTGGTTTCCAAACTACACTACGGTTCAAAAGTTTGGGGTCATCCAGACAATTTCATGTTTTCCATGAAAACTCACACTTTTATTCACATGCTAACATAATTACACAAGGGTTTTCTAATCATCAGTTGGCCTTTCAACACCATTAGCTAACACAATGTAGCATTAGAAGACAGGAGTGAAGTTTGTTGGAAATGGGCCTCTGCACTCCTAAATTAAATTAATTGGCCGATTAATCGCTTATCTGTATTTTTTCCTGCCAAATATCGGAATCAGCATCGGCCTCAAAAAATCCGTATCGATCGGGTCCTAGTAGATATTCCATTAAAAATCTGCCGTTTCCAGCTAGAATAGTCATTTACCACAATAACAAGGTCTAGACTGGATTTCTCATTCATTTAATGTTATCTTCATTGGAAAAAAATGCTTTTCTTTCAAAAATATGGACATTTCTAAGTGAGCCCAAACCTTTGAACAGTAGTGTATCTTCTCAGTATCCTACCCAGTCCTTGTAGCCCTGTAAATATTTACAGTATTTACTTTGCCGATGTTTGTTTAGCAAAGTATTCCTAAAGCTGGACCTGTGTTGAAGTCGCTACAAACATACGTAATTTGTCTTGATCTCAGTTTTACACACTATGTTGTTGAGATTTGTGAGGTGTGCAACCTTTGATTTCCCATTCCACCCTTCTCTGCCAGTTGAAATCTTCATCTTTGGAAAAGCACAATCCCGCTTTAAAATGACAAAATTTGAGTCTAAGTTTTCATAGTATTACCTCAGTGGTTTGTGTAGTTGTGGCCTCTGTTATTTAATGTATTATTTCTGACAATTTACAAAGCATTCCCAGAAACGAAGGCAGCAGATTGCACCCACAATGCATGCTAACAACATTTCCGAACTTCTGCAACATCTTGAGGCCATTTGGATACATTTTGATGCTAATCTAATTGTGTGTCCAGCTAATTAGTTTCTTTTTACCCCCCCCATGTTCATGTGTATCTACAGAGCAGTGGACAGAAAGACACACAAGGTTGGAAAGAGTGGTTTGTGCACAGAGCGAGTGTCTGCATTGCAAACCTTGGTGTTGACACGCCATGCGCTAATCGCAAGAAACTGTTACCCCATTGGATATTTACACAGTGAACAGGGACCGGCTCCTACTCTACACACTGAGTTTGGCTGGTACATTTGGAATGGTACACTATGGAGACAGTTAGAAAAAGTCTAGGAGTCTATGTCCTCCTCTTACTAGTAGTTTACTAAAGTGTCTATTCTAGTTTTCCTGGTTAACATCTGAGGCTCAAAAGCACTGGAAGAGATGACTGATGCTCTGAATTCGACTTGTTTCATTGCACAGCAGTCAGGAGTTTTAACAGTTTTCTCTACCAATATGTTTCCTGAAGTCTGTTTTTATATTCGGAGCCAGCTAGATCAGCTGAACCTTCTCTTTCTGCATTCTTCTACTGTCAATTTTAAAGTATTAGTTCCAGTATATTTTGAGGAATTCACTTAGATTATAAGATTTATGCCACCTACTCTGTACAGTAAGTATGAAGCAAGAGTTGATTACCTTAGCTTAGCATAAAGGCTCAGAGGTAGCAACAACCAACTACCTCCAGACCTCACTAATCAACATGTTAGATCTTGTCTAATCTGTACAAAACCAAAAAGAAGAGCTGTGACTTTACTGTATATGAAAGATGGACGTAGCATCTGGGGTTGAAAAGTAGAGCCAACGCTGAAGTGTTTAACCTTCTAAAACCCGCTGTTGCAAAAATACAACATCAGTTTTATTTCTTTTTATTTACATCTATATATATATATATATATATGAATTTTATAATTTGCTCTTTTTATTTATTTATTTATAATTTGCACGTTTCTTGTTAAATTACGTAAAAATATTGGTAGAAATTTATTTATGTATAATCAGCATAAACCTGTAAACAGAAATATAGAAAAAAATGAGCATAAACATATAAAATAAATAAAAACAATAAAGCTGATGTTATATTTTTGCAACAGTGGGTTTTACAGGGTTAAATCTGTATTGGGTTCATGGTCTCTCTTTAACACAGCATGATGTACTTTTTGTAAATTATGTTTCCATTTAGAGTAAGATGGACGGATGTTTAGTTTTAAAATACCAAACAGAGGCATCAAAAATTCTAACCTCAAGATTCAGAACAGTAGTCCACAAACCAGTGGGTGATGCCACCAGTGCTATGGCCATCTTATATACAGTTTAGGGATTTTTAGTTATTCAATAATTCTTAGGAACTTCTTTAAGTGTTCACTGGTTATATGGCAACCTCACAGTGACCAGAAACAGCTGCTCACATAATCCCAAAGCAAATTAAAATATGTGGCTTTTACACTTTGGTTTTTGTGCAGATCGACCAGGACGTTTTAATAAGTGACCTTTAGTGATGAAGGTCGGTGAATTCTGTTCCCTTGGACAGTACCAGGACAGCTGGCAGAACTTCTCATTTAACTCTCAACAGTAAAGCAACCAAACTTACTCCCTATATTACTCCATTCATGCTAAATAAGGTTTACAAAGAGCATCACTCTGCTTTGCAGCATCCATGTTTTGAAATGTCTAAACCCCACTTCTTTCTCTGAACTCTTGCTTAAAAACAGACCCACTCCTTCTACCTGAATCCTAGGGCAGTGCTCACTGGAGTTCATGAAAAATCCACTTATTTCAGTCCTCTGTTGATAAGAGCATCCAGCTGAAGTGATAAAAATAATGACTGTATAAACAACACAAACATCGGACATTTCCAGTGCATTTGTGCCTGAAAGCAAAATACTGTACATAGGGCTAATGTCCTAACCACACTCCTGTCTGTACATGCTACCTACAGTATACAATGACATTGTGTCAAACATCTGACTTTTTTTTTTTTAAAACACTGACTTTGTATGCAAAAGGTGGAGTTTTTATTATACAAGAGAAATTATAGCTTCTATTCCTTCTGACAATGTGTTGTTTGCCTTCATTGTCTATTCCCACGTGTGGATTTCCCAGCCTATATCAAAGTATCTGATAATAAAAAAATAAAAGTCACACAATGGACCACTTTGTTTTTCTCTCCCTTATCATCTGTTTTTGTCCGAGCACACCGCTATTCACAAAGGACACGCCAAGCAAAGAAAGAAAAGGATTAATAAAAAAACCACGTTAAAATTAAAGGTGTACTTTATCTGTGTTACAATCTGAGTTATGGTCCTTATTTCCTGTTAAAAAGTTCCCTGTGAGTTGAGGTGAAATGTGAATCAACAGAGTAGTTTCACTCCATCAGAAAATAAAACAAAACAAAACAAAAAAAAACACGAACAACAGCTAGAAAATGGCTGCTGTCTTTGCCTCTCACATCAAGGCAAATCAGTGAGCTCCGGAGTGGCAGTTGAGACTTCATCACATCAAAATCTCACCTCCAACGACTCCTCCTTACCGCTGCCCCCCTCCGCTTTGAAATCTGTGGATCTCCTCAGAGATTTGGAATGGACTGGTTCAAAATAAATAACAGTTTTTAAAAAGTCTCTTTCCGCATGGAAGCTTCAGCTCTTCTGTAACTGGGTTTAATAAAGACAGAGAAGAAGACAGTTGGAGGGGACTGCTATAGTCACTTATTGTGGTTCACGTGTTCAAGTCCTCCATCGTGACGCCTAATGTTCAGGGAGTGTGTCTGTCTGTGTGTGTGTGTGTGTGTGTGTGTGTGTGTGTGAGGGCGTCACTCTCTCTCTGGTTATGGCTGCTACTTGAAGATATAGTTGATCAGGACCTGAAGGAGGATGAGGAAAACGATGATGACGTAGTCGCGCTGCTGAAGGAACGAGCTGCCCTCCACCCGGCCTGCTGCACGACTCCGCAGCACACTGATGCTCCTACGAACACACACATCATCTGTAAGCGCTAACAGCTGTAGCGTCACTGTCATGATGCAGTGCCACTGACACACTTCTCACCTGTTAATGTCCTCCTGCGTCTGCTTTATAGATTCAATGGCACTTTGAAGTTCACTGAGGTCTGCTCCTTTTTTCCTCAGCCGACTGTTGTGTTTGCTTTTGTGTCCTGCAACAAAGAACATCAGACAGCATTGCTACATTTTTCACCAAATTAAATTAAACCTTTAAATGTGTGAGTGACCCAGCGCTTATGTAAGGCAGATTAGGCCGTGTATTAAAACCATGTTGCTTGTAACCTTTTCAGAATATATTAGTAAAACCATTTGTGTGTGTTAGCAGCGACATCAGGGAAGTTGAACTAAATGTGATTCTAATTCCTCCAGGGCTGAACTATTGTTTGGGCTAGCTTCATCAGTCTCATGCTCGGGTTCTGCTTTCAAATCAATGGTACAAAACTGGTACAAAACTGAATTCCACATTATAAATAGCCTTGGTCCCATCTTCATTTGCAGAGCCTCCAATATCCAGAAGTAAGCTCTGCTCTAAACCTGTTACACAAGTGCTGCACAATCGTGCTACTGTGATACAAAAGGAAATTTTTCATTATAGTGTTTGCAGTTACCACCATAATAAGGTCAAGCTGGGAACAAAACAACAAAAAGAAAAACAAACATGATCTGCTATTACTTGTATTTAACATCCGAGGTTACCTCCAAAGGTTGTTAGTGACCCTCTAGGACAGGGGTGTCAAACATAAGGCCTGCGGGCCACAACCGGCCCGCCTGAGGGTCTAATCCGGCCCACAGGATGACATTGCAAAGTTTAAAAATCACAGAGTTGAAAATCAATACTTACTGTGAAAATATTTAAAAGTACAACAGAGTTTGGATTAGTTGAACCCTATCGTTGATGTACTGCAACAACTTCTATGCATTTTTTATGTATAAATTTTATACATTTACAAGGCAGAGGGAAAATTTAACCGTCTTCCTTAATAATTCCTACTTTAGTTTGTTTGGTGTTGTGGTCAGTATTACTACACCGATTTGGAAATGAATGTAAATTTAAAATGATTCCTAGATCTTGACAAGTTGTAAAACACTATATTTTTCAGTTCCAGAAAAATACAACTAAATGTTTTGTGCCTTTGTGGACACTGTGATGTGTACATTGTAATACACAAATGATAAACTGAGGCATAGTATTGTTAAAATTTCACTTATTTTTCTTCAGAAATATCAGGTTGTTCTGTAAAAAGACAGGTAATTAAATGAGAACATTTTCAGAATTCTTTTTTGTACTAAAATAAAGGGAAAAATTTTGAGGTGTGGTTATTTATAGGATACTATGCTGTAATTTTACTGGTCTTGTCCCTATGTGGGCTCTGAAATAAGATGAGTTTGACACCCCTGTTCTAGGCTTTCAAAATAAAAAATAAAACATTAGAAAAACAGTTTCTGACTGTTTTTAACACCAGGACAAATATTTTGAGGAATACCAGGAGGAAGATTGCACCAGAAAATAAAAAGAATGAAACAGGGTGTAATGCAGATCTGTATTGCTAAAGATTCACAGTGTACATTTAACCTAATGAACTATTATTGATTTTGAAGGTAATTTTTAAGGCTGGACCCAAATATCCGAATATCTGAGTATTTGGTCGTGACGGTGGTATCCGAATATTAATTTTGAGGTCCGAATATTCGGACTAACTAACTAACTAACTAACTAAATGTTTTACAGCCAGGTTTAGTCATGCTATCTTCTGTGTATTTGCATGTGAGTGTTAAAGTGCGTAGCTCACGTTCGCTGCCAGATGAGTCTTGGCGGTCGGGTTCGGGTGAAGAGCAGCCGCTCTCTGGGCTCTTGGGCTTGTCGCTCTTGTGTTTCCTCTTTGGCACCGTTACCTGTTTACACATGCATGCACGTCAGCACACACAAACACACAAGGATAAACAAGTCAAACAACCAGGCCATACACACCAGCTACAACCAAATTAAAAAAATATGTACCAAAAAATCTTAGCATTCAAGACTGAGAAATATTAAAAAAAAGAAAAAACATCTATGATTCAACACACAAACATGCTCGTCGGCATTGGCGAGATGATGACGGCTGTGCGAGGCATGCTGGTACATCAGTAAATCACTAATCAGTAACACACAAACAGCATCCAAAACTAACCAAACCTGCCAAGAGCTGGCACATTAACAGTATTTAGTTCAAAGGCACTGAAGTGACTGGATTATAGCTTTTTAACACAATTTTTCAGGCAGATAATCTTATCTGGTAAACCAGGTTTTAAGGTTGATTTAGAGCTGGCAGCACAAACACATTTCGAGGTTTGCCTGATAAAGACCTGAAAGTCAAAATGTTAAACAGCATAAACACACTCTTCATGATTCTTTAAGAAATTAACCCGTAAAGACAGATTGTAATTAACTAAGCATCGTTTCATGATAGCATGAAGAGTTTCCAAAGACAAGAGCTGTAATTTGCTTTACTGCACCAGATTTTTAAAACGTTAATTCCGTGTGCAGAGCAGCAAATCACGTCAGTCTGATGTTGGTGCACAGCAATTGGCAAAAGGTAAAATAATGCGTAAAAGTACTGACGGTGACTGATTTATTCACCAAAGACATGATTCCTTGGCTTTGGCACTTGGCAGGCGGCTACTTTGAAAACACACACACACGTACGCACGCACGCACACACACACACGCACGCACGCACGCACGCACGCACGCACGCACGCACGCACGCACGCACGCACGCACGCACGCACGCACGCAAACGTTAGACTGACTGCACCACAGCAGCCTTTACAATCTCAACACAGAATTAACTAAAAGCAGCATGTCAGTAAAAGTCTAAGTTAAGAGACCATTAGCCAACATAACATGGAAAGAAACAAATATCACCCTCACCCATCCTCAGAGGTGAGGATGGGTGAGGACGGCATAGCGGCTGCTCTGAAGCAACCATGTATTGATGGCAGTGCTGATGTGATAATGAAGCTCTTCTCTCTTTTGGACTTGGGATGGGAAATAAGAGTCTTTCTGCACCTTAAAATACTTTTTTCTTCTTATCATTTCTTCTCTTTTTTTGGTCTCGACCAACCCCTAAGATAAATATGTGACTCTGTATTTGCTAAATAATCCATCACGTTCACCAGCAGGTTTGCAGCTTTGTCAGTCTGCCATTTACCACTGGACTGATAGTGTACAGTGGGTTTTTAAGAATGTACTCATTGAACAGAGCTGCCTGCTGACCTGCAACAGTAAATCTGTGGGCTGAGAAATCAAAACAATGAGCTTAATGACACTAAAATGTTCCACAGAGCTGAAAGGAGCTGCAGATTCAGAGCTTTTATAGTAAATGTTGATTGAAGCCCATTTAAAATGAAGAGCAACTGAACAAAGCTCAAACTCAGGTTAATATTTGAACATTTTGATGACAATTTGCAGCAAAAGATTCTCCCTCTAAAATAAATAACAGGAAATGTTGCTGGAATTTGAGGCACTTTATCACCAGCAGTGAAGGGTAAGTTCATGTGGAAATGTTTTTCTGCACTTTGTAACCTGACTTGTTTTCATTATTTTTTTCACCGTGTAAGACAAAAGAAGTCTGTTCCCCTTTAAGCTGAATAATCTCTTTTCTCTCCACAAAGCAAGAAAAGAAAAAAATCTTGTTATCCGTTTACTACAGCATGCAGTTTGACATGACCTTCCCTCCTATAGAGAGGGAGCAGCCAGTGCCAGAACAAGAAAGGTAGAGTAGAAGTTGCAGGGACAAGAGCGAAAAATAAAAGACACAAAAGGAGCGGAGGCGATGACGGCGGTGGCGGCACAGCGATGACGACACAAACAGAAGAAGCGACAATGGAGACGATGCATTGGGTGCTGCGTGGAAGATGGCTGAGACGGCGGGATGCTTTTTTTTTGAATGGCGGTTGTCGGGACAACCTACCTGGCACTTGCAATTGTCCCTCCGCGGCCCCTGGTTACTCAGACTAATAAGACTGCCAGAACGTACCATAGGGGTGCGGTGTCGGACCTTGGTCTGGATGCATCCGTCTTTTTCAAACTGGATCAAGTCATTGAGTGGATCCCACGGCCTCGTGCTGGAGAGAGACGAACGAAAAGATGAGGAGAAATAAGGAGGCAGACGTGGATGGAGTATGGGGAAAACGGTTAAAATGAAGGACACAAACAAGCATATAAATGAAGATTACATAAAAAGAACAGAAAACGTGAATTAGAGTAGGTTTCATTAGAAAATGAAGAAAATGGGGACACCCAGCTAGCTCAGCTGGCTGAGTGGGCGACCCATTTACAGCTATAGACCCCATGGAGCGGTCATGAGTTCAAATCCAGCCCATGGCCACATACTGCATGTCATTCCCCACTATTCTACCCACGTTTCCTGTCTCTCTATCCACTATCCTATACATTATAAAAGCAAAAACATCAAAAAAATAACTATAAAAATAATAAACAAAGAATGAGATGTCATCAAAATCCTTTCTTCTATTATGAAAAACAGTACTGGCATACATTATTCATGAGTGAAAATGATCTCTTTATTCACACTTTTCCTCTTTGGGTGGATGTCTTGTCTAACACACTGAATGGCAGACAAATAACCCTGTTATCATAGCAGCCTGGACATCAGCTCTGCAGTTACAGTGAGTCACCACTAGATGACACCCTGCTACACTGGATAATCCAGTCAAGACGATGCAGTAACACATGGGAGAAGCTTTAAACTTTTATGTATATAAAACCACCCATAATACAGAAATCCATGGGCAGCTACAGCCAAACACAACAACCCCCTCATCTTGGTATTGTTCAGGAAGTAAATTTAAGGAAAATATTTTCATGATTAACCTTTCAAGCACTAATCAGCACCAGCCTTATACATCCAGTGTTAGTCCCACCCTACATGTAGTAGCACTGTAAGCACCTCTGAATGAGTTAATAAGCAGTACGCTGCAGTATAGCTGTATGGATTCATTTTTCATCATCAGAGTTTGATTTGCTCAACTGCTGAACCAATTTTATCTGCTTATGTTTGTTTAATGCAATGGAGGTGAAGTGGCAGCATTATTTTAGCCCTTCACTGTACTTCTAATCTGATTTAGAATCACACTAGCTCACAGTTAGCAGAGGAGTCACTCACTCGGCATATCTGTAATGCCACTCTCCGGTGACAGAGTCCTGCTCGAACAGGGCGGGGATCCACTCCTCGCACTTGGCTTTCCGCTCGCGGGCAGACTTCCTCTGAGCTTCCTCCAGGATGAACTTCTCATTGGTGGCTTCGGTTTGGTCCTTGTTGTTGATGGCCCGTGTCACATGCTGCCACAGTCTGGTGGGTTGGGAGGGAACAAAGGGCATTCACATACGGAATACTGCATGGGTGGACTAAAAACTGTAAAAGCAGTAAAAGTACATTACAAGGGAGTAAAATGACAACAGTTCATGCATGATAGAAAGAAGACAGTGTCTCTATTTTTTGTAATGTGGTAAGTAAAAACATTTTCAGATAATGTGATACTTTTCTCTGTTAAAGGATGAGCTGATATTTTGATAAATGTGAAAATGAAGCGCACCTTTCTGACTCGTACTCCCCCTGCTCCTCTGGAGGGACAGTGCAGCGGGTCAGCCGGCTCTGCCTCAGATCCGGAGTGGGGTTCCAGAAAGTGTCCATCGTTCCCGTCTTTTTGTCGTTGATGAAGATCTCGCTGTCCTGTAGGAGGAAATTCAAAAGCGTGTTCTACTTTGCTCATGAAAGCAGAGTGAAGCCATTATCTGTAGTAAGTAGCTATTTGGTTCTGCAGGGAGGAGGCTAAGACTAGTTTGGTATCATTTCCAAGCTTCTGTTAAGCAGACAGTCATTGTCTAATTTTTCTGTCTTGACTGTGGCTTATATTTTAGTTAGAAGAAGCTAAACAGTATTAACATCACCATTTCTTTTTTACTCTTGGACAAAAATTGATTATATTTAAAAGAACTAATGGTCAGTGGTTATTATGTAACAAACAGCGACTGGATAAATGTGTGGAGAATGCGTCTTACCCAGTGTCCTTCTAGCGTCGCTAACACCTCTTTTCCCAGCTTGATCTTTCCAGAAACCTGATTGACACTGTCACTGCTGCCCAGGAAAGGCTGGAGGAAAGAGAGGAGCAGGGAGGAGGGGGCAGCAAAGGAAGGGGAGGCAGAGAGTAGCAAAATGGTGAGGAAAAGGAAAGGCAATAAAAAGTAGGAATTGAAAAGACAGCAGCGGAAAAGGAGGAGGAGAGAAAGAGGAAAACAAAGGGAGGTATAGATGGTGGTTAAGCAAGAGAAGGGAGGGAGAGATATATGCACACACAATTTACTGACAAAGGGAAAAAAAACTCTGTGACTCATTGAGTTTCATTTTATCTGCATGTTTGTGTCTGTAGTATGTTAAAACAAAGGCTTTGCTGTGTCTCAGCTCTTGAGGCTTAACATCAGATTGTGTTACTGAGAGTACATATCTGAAAACAAAATAAACAGGACATAAAGCAGAAGAAAAGGAGTATTTCAGTAAAGGTGCCAACTTTCAATGCAGCCTATATTTTTAAAAGTTTTACACCAATTGAACAACAAATTAAAGTGAACTAGAAACCACTGCCATCAACACTCATTTAAAATAATTTTGTTGTACATAGCATTAAATAATCTTCTCTTCTAGCTCACATGCATTATAAGGATACACCACTAGAGGGCAAAACATGACAAAATAACTGCATTTATGTATTTTTTGAATTATTTAAACATTATTTCACACTACTTATGGATCAAACATATCCTAATTAGTATCTTATAATGGTCTGTATTGATTTTTTTCTCATATGTACCTGTCGCTAGTTCATGAGTGCAGATGATGGTGTGGATGATGGTTGGGGAACAGGATGTTTTTCAGGGAAGGTAAAGCAATGGAACGGTGGAGATGTTGATGGCACGGGGAAGTGAGACATTCAGAAAAGATACGTGAGAAACACTAGAGGTATTACATCTCTAAGGTGTTTAAAAAATTCTCTATCCTTATTAGATTAGGGCTAAAGGTCTTACTATACCCCCCGAAGACTAAAAATATCTGCTACTCTTACATACTTACTGTTGTTCTAAACTAGAAAACCCAGTTATACCTTCAGTTTGAACTCCAGCTGAGCACTGTAGCCCGTTTTCTCACACGCAATGGTGATCTGACCACCCAGCTCCAGGGTCATGGTTCCATACAGGATTCCTAAAAAAAAAAAAAAAAAAAGTATGACAATTTAATTAATGGGGAACCCCAATGCAACTCTTGTTCTATGCAAAGCAACATAACTCTGACAGCTATTAACAGGAAATGTGCTTTGAATGTCCAACATGCACTGCTGGAATGCAAACCTTGGATGAGCTGTATTAGTTACATATGTCTGCATTCATCTGCTGTTTTCTACGAGCTCTCTGGTAACATTTAAAGAGGAGATCAGAGTGAACTGTGATGCTGCAACAGTTTACACATTCTACAGAGTTCATAGCACCGTAGCAGCATGATTGTGGTGTGATCAGGGGTGTGTAGTTTCACGGGAGGTGCTCTAACCTTTACAGTGAGCGTAGGGCATGTTCATCACATAGTCCTCCCCTCGGTTGAGAAAAGTGAGCCGAGCCTCCCCGTCTAAAATGGCCGACAGCGAGTTTCCTAGACGTAAAGAGTGTGGATATTCATCCGTAATCAGAGGACAGAGAAGCTCCAACAGCAAAGCAATAATAAAGCAACGGCTGAATAAACACTGGCAGAGATTTTATTGGAATTAAAGGCTTTGTGTGTTTGTACCATAGAACTTGGACTTGGCCAGGATGCTGCCGCTGAGACAGAACCCGTCCTTCCTGTTGCTGACATAGAAGGCTGACACTGGAGGATGATGGGATACCTGAAGAATGAACAAATTAAATGTGTGATATGTGAGATTTTGAACAGAAACATAGCATTGATATACCAGCAAACAGCTATCTGCTATGTAAAGATATAGTGGAGCAATGCCATGAATAAAGCCACATTCCCTTGTGTTGTAATCCAGGTTGATCTGCTCCATGTTTTGACAATTGGTTCAGCAACATGTGCATGTTGATTCATGCTGATGCCTGTTCATGCATGTGAAACCCTCCCTGCATTTAAAAACACACTGAAAATGACCTCACACTGCAGTGTAAAAGTGAAAGTGCAGTCGAGTGTTGAGCTGCTTCCCCTTGTTTCACTTCGGCTCAGTGTGAGAGTCTGTTCTCTTTTGTGATTCTCCTCGGCTTCGCCTTCTCCACTATGTCTGTTCTGCTCTTTGTGTCTGTTTCCAAACAGGTCTACTGCAGTCTGTATGTGTTGTGTGTCTGTGTGCACATGGGACACAAACTGTAGCAGACCTGTGTGGAAACAGACACAGCACAGAATAAGAAAACAAGACGCACTGTACATATTTTACAGAGCTAGTGTGGAGTAATGGTTATATCTGGATTAATCCTTGCATACACAATCATTTTGGTCACCTGGTTTGAGATGTTGATACTCTAGGAAAATCCAGTGGTTCTGGGTGTTGCTAAATCAGTCAAAAACGGCGATAAAACACCAATCAGCCACAACATTAAAACCACCTACACCTGCTGCCAAAACAGCTGAGATCATTGCTACATAAACATGGGACCTCTGTGGGTGTCCTGTTAATGTCTGGCACCTGGACATTGTCAGCGGATCCCTTCGGTCCACTGGGTTCCTGGATAGGGTCTCTATGGATCAGGTACTTGTACCAGTAAAAACTGTGTTGGAACAAAAATGTGATCTATTCCAGATTTAACCCATTTAAGCAGAGAGGATTTTGATCTGGACCTGGTCTAAAGTGGTCCAGATACAAAAAACAAAAAAAAAAAGCATTAAAATCTCCATGTTTTTGCATTTTAACACAGAAAATAGTGTTCATACAAATCAAAAACTGTGTTTTATTGAGTCTTTAGTCTTTGCACAACAATCTATTCCAGATTACTGTTTTTGATCTGGACCTGGTCTAATGTGGTCCAGATGCAAAAAAACTAACAAAAAAACGTGAAATCTTCATTTTTTGCATTTTTACAAATAGAATGACAGTTTTACTAATCAGAAACTGGATGCTAAATAATCTTCAGTCTCTGTATGACAATCTAGTTCATTCATTTTTACCTGTCAGTGGTTTTAATGTGGCTGATCAATGTATGTAATTGATTTACAACAACAATATGTAATGTGGTTTTATGGCAGTTATCTGATAAAGATGGAACAAGGTTGTCAACTATCAGACTGCTGCTGATTTTAGCGTTGTTACCTGTTCTGCGATGTAGAACGTCTTGCTGTTGGTCTTCTGATGGAGCCACATGCAGCGGAACGTCTCTCCAATAATGGGGTTGTAAGGCTTCTTCAACCCCTGCAGATCAAAAACCAGCAGAAAACAGGATTTTACTATAATCTGCTGTAAAGGGAAAACGTGAACACTTTAAGTAGCTCATCACCACTGAGTGGTTTGCACTGACCTTTGGCTTTTTGTAAAATCCAGATATGTACCACTTGACCACTTTCTTCATCCGGTTGTAGGCATTCTCTTCAATTGCAGCTCTGAGAATGAAAACCAAACATCCTACTTAACTCAATGGCTACAACTTCTGCTATTACAAAGTTATCTTGATTTTCTCTCCTGGCTGTTCTCTAGTTTTCAACCTGCAGTAAAGGATACAGAGAACTTGTACACAGGAAACTATTTTGCATCCCCATGCCATATTCTATCACCTAATCAGATTAACTGACTGTCCAATGTAAAAAGCAGGAATCACTGGGAGATTAGCATAAGTAAATGAAGATAAGTTTAAAGAGTAAATAACTAAAGGGGAACCTGTAAAAATACTTTACTGCTGAAAAAGGACCACTTCAAATAGCTGCTAAATATTTCCTGGATTTAGTGTTTTGCAAACTCTTTTTCCAGTTTTGAGGATTTCTATGCCAACATGGAGCAAAGCAGAATCTTGAATAGGAAAGTAAAAAAAAAAAAACAAAGGACTATTTGAGATTTGGGAACCAAACCTTAATTGCTTTCTTGTCGGGATATAGATAGATAAGAAGCATGTTATCACTCATGTATTTACACTAAATATGGGGACAGGGCCAGCAGGACCAGGAGATGATAAGCTTAGTTTAGTATCAACAATGGATAAGAGGGGAAACTAGCCAGGCTCTGTTTGAGCCGGTTGCCTGGAAACCTCATGATGAGCATAAACCTCCAGAGAACCACTGTGTCCTGCCAAGGAACAGATCCACCAAATAGTGCCCCCTGAAAACCCGACTTGTTTCTTTCCCCATTTTTGCTTGTGTACATGCCAAACAAACTGATGAAATTTTACATTGAGTGAGCCAGGCTAGTTGTTTCATCACTTACCATCGATGTAAAACTAAGCCAAATGCCTGCTGGATAGGATGCAATTTGTATTGATTCTCATTTAACTATTGGCCAGAAAGAGAGTCGTTTAATTGTCTAGTTGTCAAACTATCCCTTTAAAGTGCAATAAATTTTAACCCTGTAAATCCCAAAACCTGCAACTGAGTTTGAAAGGCATGTTTTCTTTTAAGAAACTGGGAGGCTCTGGAGAAAACTGAAAGTGATCTGGTCTTCCTGACAGCAAGGAGGGGTTATACATTGTCATTTTAAATAACAGAAAGCTCTGTGAGACAAGCAGAAAATGGGAAAATCTTACTCTGACAGGAAGTCTGCATGGTAGTAGTAGTCGGAGAGTTTATCCAGGAAGGATCTTGGCTCCAGGATGAAAGTGGGCAGTACAACCTTGGACAGATCCATGCCAGGTCGGACCTGCTTCAGCAAGGTCCAGATCAGAGATTTATTCTCCTCTGATACGGTTTCTGTCTGGGCAGCCTCACCAGCCTGGAGACATAAAACAGCAGAGAAGTGAAGCTTTTTACTTTGCTGCATGGAATTTATTATAATACAGCAGGCAAATTCTTCTCCCTATAAAGTAAAATGTACTCGCCTCCTTTTTTTAACTTTTAAAATCCAAAACTACACTTACTTCCATGCACACACATCAACACAGTATCTCAGAAATGTTCATATTCTACCATGAGTGTCCACAGGCTTAAAAAGTTTGTTGTTGTTTGTGCAACCGGTGTTTTCATTTCATTTTTTCCTAGCTTCAGTAGGTGTTTAATTAGTGAGCTGTCAAACTTCATCAGTATGGAAATGGATGTTAGCGCTTTCACACTTGTCGTCCTATCACCATCCCTTGCAGACACTCACACACTCCAACCCACACAAACCGTGATCAAAGCCTGTCCATGCTACAGCGTCAATTGCCCCAGCACAGGAACATGCTAATTTCTCCTCATTATGCAAAAAACTTTAATAAAAACAAGCCTTTAGATGATATTAGAATTTCAGCTACAGATGAAAATGGTCTCGAGAAATCCTAAGAGACCATGTCCTAATCCGACAATCATATCTCATTTCTTATAGATAAGAATACCCCAGATCAAAGCAACTAAAGAAAACTTGGAGCAAACTCTTTGTTCCTTACCTCTCCCAACTCCTCGTGGGACTGTTCCAGGTATGGGGTTTCCCGCAGATGTTCGTTGGGGTCCAGGTCGATGTACGAGTCATCTTGGCGCTCTGATGTGTCGCTGTCGCTCTCCTCGCTCTTCTCCAGGCCTTCTGGGTCTGACTCCTCATGGTCCTGCTCTCCTTCCCGGTCTGACTTGTCCGAGTACAGATCCGGGTCTTTTAAATGGTCACTGTCATTGAACCTGAAGTCGAAGGGGGCGGAATGGTTAGTAAGATGTTTAAAACAAGAAACTGTGTAACATTCGAAAAAGGCAGGTAGTGGTAGAGGCCTTTGAGGGGAAATAATTTAGAGTGCAGGTTTAATGTCTCTACTTACTGGAAACCATGCATGTTGTGAGCTCGGAGGAGGCTGTAGAAATTAATGGAGTGTTCTCCACCGCTGGTAACTGTGCTCATGTCCTCTTTCCCCTCGCGGATCATGGTTCTCTTCAGCAGACTGGAGCACTTCAGGGCCAGCTCTAAGGCATCCATCCAGCATCGGCCTGAAAAAGAGAGACGTAAACTGATCAGCAAACTGTAGAAAACTGCACACTTCTGAGAATCGCATCCCACCTTACTTCAGAAATAACTCCAGAAGGTGCTGCACTTTAAAAATCTTTTTCATTCTAACACTTTTTATCATAATATATGAACAGTTACGTTGTTTATGCCATTAAAACAACAACAGAAAAGGTTTAGTACATAAGAAAGTCTTGTTTGACCAAATCTTTTTCTGGGTAGCTTTCAGGGAAATATGATGAAAAATATTTCACACATTTAGACACTATAAAATAGTACAGAGTAACTATTCCACAGTTGGTTGGAAATAGGAAACCCACTGAACACATTTGATTTGATTTCTGCTTGGCTGCTCCAGCACCATGGAGAGAGACAAGGGAGAGGCTGGGCTGGATGTTTCAGCACCATGGAGAGAGACGAGGGAGAGGCTGGGCTGGATGTTTCAGCACCATGGAGAGAGACGAGGGAGAGGCTGGGCTGGATGTTTCAGCACCATGGAGAGAGACGAGGGAGAGGCTGGGCTGGATGTTTCAGCACCATGGAGAGAGACGAGGGAGAGGCTGGGCTGGATGTTTCAGCACCATGGAGAGAGACAAGGGAGAGGCTGGGCTGGATGTTTCAGCACCATGAAGAGAGATGAGGGAGAGGCTGGGCTGGATGTTTCAGCACCACAGAGAGAGACACTGTGGGCTGTGGCTACAATTCTCGTGTTCATTGAGGCAGCACATAAAAACGTCTATGAAGAGGATTTTACAATGTGTCTGTTGCCAAAAAGCAGACAGCAATTTCAGAAAATAGCTTTCCATTTGAACCCCCATTTCAAGGCTCGTTCTTGCTTGTCTTGTTTTGTTTCACCATCACACAGACATAAAGTGAAACCTACATACACACCCACATACGCCCTTATACAGTTAGGAGCATCACAAAACTAGTAGTTCGGACCATATCACAGCTTCCAGATTAGATTTTTTTGGATGAGGAAAAAATAAATATATAAGAGTGAAAGAGAAATACTGTCACAACTGTCACTGTCAACTGCTTTTAACATGCACTGTTTGTAAGAACAAAACTGCTTTGTATTTGTCACTGCAACTGTCCACTGAGATTTAGGGAATTATTTCTTGCCAGAATGGATGTACGGTTCCAGTGTCATCTGTTTCTTCTGATAAGAATTTCATGAATCTTGGGGATGATGTGAAGCATGAGCACGGGAAGAACCCATTAAATTTTGGTGCAGATATGGATAATTTTGTCCTAAAATGAGAGCTTGGGCATTGGTCTTGGCACTCTCTCAGTGTCCTTGTAGTTACTTCAAGTAACTTTATTACTCCGCCAAGGAGCTGGAGCCTTAGTGTCTGTTAGCTACATTACTCAAAAATGGATTACCGGATTTGGATGAGATTTTCAGGGAAGGTCAGAAATGACACAAGGACCAACTGATTATATTTTGGCAGTGATGCGGCTTATAGTCTGGATCCATGAAATTGTTAAAGATTTCTGTGTCATTGTAAGATAGCGGCATGGCATCACTGTAACCATGACAACAAGTGAACAATAAGTCAGCTGTCTGCTGATGATCACATGATTGCGATCCTACTACAATCTTTTTTTAAAAAAAAGGTTTTATCTGTCAGAAATCATACACCGACTGAGCAACCTTGGCAGAGTACTGTACTCTCTGAGTGCTTTTCTTATTTTACTAATTGTTTCGCATTTATGTTTTCTTATGTTTCTATTGTGTTGTCTCCTCTGTCCAAATCACACTGGATGTCCAATACATACACTACCGTTCAAAAGTTTGGGGTTACTTAGAAATGTGATATTTACTCAAGCAGAGATGAGGTGTGAGTTGACAAACAAATAACAGTGTGTAACTACAAAACTAAGGTAAAAAAACCTTTTTTATGGAGTAAAAAACAGAATGAGACCACTAATGCTGTTTGGTGATATGTGTCCAACTGCCACAAACACACATTGTGGTTAAAGTACTGAAGTATGAGTCAGTGGTGAGAAATTAGCTCACTCTCTCAGTTTTAGTATGAAAAACTAAGATTCATGTTAGTACCTCCTCTACATTTCTTCATATTCATAGGGTTATAAGTCAGCTAGTGACAGGAGTCAGAGATACAGCTGTGAATGACAGCCTGTCTCTTACCATCAGACTCAGAGGCAGCACGGAAGATGAGGTGGCTGCTGGGTAACGGCTGCGTGATGGAGCCCACCGCTTCTCCTTTAGGTCCCTGATGACAATAAGAGACAAACAGAGGAAGCCCATGTTAAAAACAATCACAGTGTTGAAGGCTGATGTGGGTATTTTGTGTCAGCTCCTTTAATGGTTCTCAATGTTCTCTCTTCTCCTTTGAGATGCTTTCAAGATCTCCTTTGTGACCGCTGATTTTCACCTGCAGTGTTTGTATTCCTTCCTTCAGATTGTAATTATTTATGTGCACAAACAGACAAAATTTACACTCCAAACTATGCAATTATGCAAATGAGTAACAAGAGGGGACAAAGGGCAGAGAAGCAGAGAGGGAGAAGTGCTTTTTCCAATAGTGAAGAGGACGATGAGGAGAGCAGGAATGTTGTAATCTAAAACGCAGACCGGTAATTGTGTTTCAAGCTTTTTCATTGCATAAACAAACACGAAAACACTTGAGATGGGAGGTCAGTGATGAATACCAAATCACAGCTGGAGTGGACGACTGAACAGAGCAGAGAACAAATGGAAAATATGAAAATGACTGGCTGGACGTGCAAAATTTCTAAACCAAGATGTGCTCTTAATTATACAGTTACCATCCACATCTGATTCATTATTTAACTGTAGAGGACAAAGGATTTTGTTTTTAATGGAAGAGCACATTGTCCATGATTATCTGTTTGCATTCAATCTGTTTTGTTCATCGCTGGAAAGCAAAATGGACTGCATTCACATTCATCTATCTGCATGACAAAGCACAGGCATTATCTCCTCTCTGGCTCCGCACTTATCAGTCTGTTCTGAGAAATAATCAGAATATGAGGTCTAACATGTTTTTCCATGACAGTATAAAATGTTGTGTGAATAAATGAATAGTTTACCTTATTGGGAATATATCTATTTGCTCTGTTGCTAAGAATTAGATGAGAATATTTTTACCAGTTTCACGTCTGTATGATAAATATGAAGCTATGACTAGAAACCAATGAGCTGGAAACATTAGAAACAGCTGGCCTGAATTTCTCTATATTTAAAAATAGAATTTAAAAAGGTAAGGGTTATATTTTTGAAAATGTCAGAGCAAGGCAGTGAAGATGTGAAAAGAAGCCATAAAACAGGTTAAAAGAGCGTTCATTTATTTTTTAGATCCAACTAGAACTGGAATAACTCTTCATCTAGATCAGCTCTTTAAATGTTAAAAGGTTCAGCCTTTGCAGAGATAAGTGCAGCAGCACTTTGGTGCACATTTTAATCACCAGTTTATCTCTTTCTGCAGGAATTCAGTCACTTATTACAACTGGTGCTGTTAATCTCCATACTGAACACCTGACTTTTTTTTTTTTTTTTTGCAGCTTGCAGTAGCAGGAATTGGAGTTGCCAATGTGAACACTGTGCTTACATATAGAGAGGTATGTCACTTCTGCTCAGTTAGCTGGCTATAATGTATCCTGGTTCTAGTAGAGTCTAGACTGATAAGAAATACTGCTTATTCCACCTTCCACTCCAGCTTCCTCCCACAGTCCAAAAACATGCTGAGTTTAACTGGTAATTCTAAATTGTCTGTAGGTGTGAATGTGAGTGTGATTGTTTGTCTCTATGTGTAGTCCTGTGATAGACTGGTGACCTGTCCAGGTGTCCCCTGTCTTCACCCTAAGTCAGCTGGGATAGACTCCAGCTCCCCTGCGATCCTAATGAGGATTAAGCGGTGTATAGATGACAGACGGACGGACGGATATTGCAAAAAAAGCTGCACCTTTGCACTGAATAGATGAATTAAGTGTCTTTTTGGCAGTCACAAAATAGCTTTTTAATGTTACCAATAATACTGTTAAAAAATAATCAGTCAGTGCCTTTGATTATCTGAGTCAAATTTCATTCACAGCTTGATCCTTTTTGCTTTCTCCACTTTACCCTTTACAAGCATTTAATTCATTAATCTTTATTACTTGTATTCTGTTCAGTGGATGACACTTCTATTTGTTCTTGCTACACAGGGCACGCTCTAGCTGTTTTGCTTCTCTGTGCAAGACCTGAAAAGTCCGCAAAGCTACTGCTGATGTGTCACGTAAATGCGCACAACCTTCTCGCTTTGGGGGCGCTAATATAGATTCTGTTGTTGTATTTAATCCTTTGAAGCTGCAGGTGTCTGATAAACTAAGAAAGACTCCACCAAACAGCTGTAGGCAACAAACTAAACATCGGCTCCTGTTAATAGGACAAACCCAGATTGACACAGGTTTGTGTGTGACTTCCATTAATAATAATAATAATAATAATAATGGATTAGATTTATATAGCGCTTTTCAAGGCACTCAAAGCGCTTCACATTGAATCCATTATTCATTCACTCACACACTCTCACTCGGTGGTGGTAAACTACATCTGTAGCCACAGCTGCCCTGGGGCAGACTGACGGAAGCGTGGCTGACAATCCGCGCCTACGGCCCCTTAATGGAAGACTTTCTGGAATGTGTCTAGGTAACTTATTTTGGTATTAGTCCCTAACATTCCTCAGCCTTTAAGAATCTCTCCTTGTGCCTGATTTTCCCAAAATAGATTACACTGACTCAGCACTCCTTGGTCTTTCCACAGAGTCCCTCAAAGCTGGAGAACCTGTACTTTAAAAGGCACATTCTAACCTTGACAGCCCATATGGACTGTTCCAGTGGGTGAAAGAGCTTGAAACAGAAGCCGTCCTTCTTGGAGGGTCTCTCGATCAGCTCACAGGCATTGAGCAGCACCGTTCCCACCCACTGTCCATTTTTGTGGGTTTTATAGATGAGCAGGACGCCTGGTTTCAGCACACACCACAGCTTGGTCCAGCTCTTCAGAGTGCCACGGATCTGGAGACATATGTTGATAGAGAAATGTCACGTAATCTACAGCCTGACCAAAATCACTTTCTGCTCAAGGATCTACAAGCAATGCACCAAGACTGGAGGCTTTATTTGAAGCATTTGGTTTGTTACTTTTAGTAAACAAAAGCTTTAAACATATGCATTAAATGAGCACAAAAGCTGAAAATGTTTGCATGTGAACTTTACTGTGTTCTCTATTGGAAAGTCATTTTTTTATTTAGGTGGCAATGTTGGAGAATAGAATAATATGAAACAATTTTGTAACATAGTTTTTTTATTTGTTAACAGATCAAGGATTAGTGGTGCATTCAAATACAGACACTCCTGTTCAAAAGTTTGGGGTCACCCAGACAATTTCATGTTTTCCATGAAAACTCACACTTTTATTCATGTGCTAACATAACTGCACAAGGGTTTTCTAATCATCAATTAGCCTTTCAACACCATTAGCTAACACAATGTAGCATTAGAACACAGGCGTGATGGTTGCTGGAAATGTTCCTCTGTACCCCTATGGAGATATTCCATTAAAAATCAGCTGTTTCCAGCTAGAATAGTCATTTACCACATTAACAACGTCTAGACTGGATTTCTGACTCATTTAATGTTATCTTCATTGGAAAAAACTGCTTTTCTTTTAAAAATAAGGACATTTCTAAGTGACTCCAAGTGACTTTTGAATGGTAGCGTACAGGTAAAGGGAATAGTGACTGTGGGGTGCACACCTTTAGCCAGTCGGCCATGACGATGACAGAAGGATCAGTGATGGTGCTGAGCAGCTCCTTGGTTGCCCTCTTCTTCTCTTCCCTGTAGTTCTTTTTCTGCACCTGAAAGGAGCACAGACAGTTGTACAAACATTCATTTACACAACTATGAATTATCACCTTCCCCATATGGCATCTCGCTGAATATCATTTGGCAGGAAATAAGCGTGAAATCACACTCCTCAGTGTCTGTTAAATTAACATCTGGTTCCATCTGACTGTGGACTGAGGTATCTTTTGGATTGTATTTGCATCTTTAAATGTCATGTATCGTGCATATTTTGGATTGTTGTGACACCAGTGCACCACAGGAAAGAACAAATATACAGTATTTTATGTGTAAATACTTGCAGTGTGAACACAGTGTGAAATGATATTACTTGACAAGCATCAGTGATTAGGCTACACTTAACACTCTCCATGAAAGAGTATTTTTAAAACCCTGAGAATTAGCGTCTAGATACACACGACTTAAGCTGCTTTGAGCTTACTTACCTTGAGGGACTCCTTCTTGGTGAGCTTTCCTCCAGACGCTGACACATCCTTGTCTGAGCCATTGTACAGCTTTGTTTCAGACTGTCAACACACAAGAGGAAGAAGTTTAGTGGAACTGATCCACCTCACTTCTGTATCTGTGTCATTCTGAAATGTAGTCATTTTCAGCTTCGAAAAAACAACACCTAAACCACATGTTTGTTCAATTTAACCATAAATATCCGTGGGAATTTTAGCTTGTTTAACTGTTGCACTCAATGATTAAATACAATACTGACTACAAAGTGCGTCCTTTTAATCACAAATCTATTCCCACAAATGATTCCATCAACAGTGTCAACTGAAATGAGGATGCTACACTGGAGTTCTGCATAACAGCTATCAGTAACATCACTGGAAAACAACATCTCCAGGTGATTGTCTTTTCCTTGCAAGCTCATTTACTTCCCTTGTATCCCAAATATAGTTCAGTTAGTGGAATGAGGTGTATAAATGCTACGGCAGGTGTGTCTGTGCCAGATCCCTTCACATGTCAACTTGAGTGATTTAAGGTGGAGGGGCAGATGAGGGTGTACGTGGGGATTCTCCAGCAGGGTTACTTAAGGAATTAATAGCCACAGGCAGCGTGGGAGAAGGACGGAAGTGATAGTCGGCTAAAATCTTCCCTTCTAAATCTTTCTTCTCTTCAGAAACCTGTAGGGGTTCCCTGCTGAAAATGTGTCCATGCTCATGATGGATGTCTCTGATAGCAGAATCTAAAGATTAACTTAAGTCCACAGACTCTTTAAAATCTTGTCTTAGTTTTGGGAAGTCATGCTGATGAGGAGGTTTTGAATCTCTGAAACGATCATCTTGTCATACGTCTTCAGACTTGTACATCACAACAAAAATTTAGTAAGATTCTGTCTGGTGCGAGCATCTCTGCTGTGACTCAGAGGGAGACTAAGACACCCACGTTCGCACTGACAAACATATTTGACGAGGACCACGACAGATAAACTAGACGAGCCTCCCACACTCTGAGCTCACACGAAAGAAGCGCAGAGTTAGAATTTGACTTATAAATGTTTGATGCTGTACAGTGTACACGATGTGTGACTCATCTCAGTGTAGGCTATCTTGTGCCTGAGGAAAAATGGGGGAAAAGGAAAGAAGATGTGCAGCAATTCCCTAATTCTCTGGTCTCATTAGAGCACCCAAACTGAAGCACCCAATCAGTCCTTCCCAGCCATCACAGCTCAGCAGCTCAGTGCAGTGATTTTTCTTACCTTGCTCTTAGATATGGAATGTGAGTCTTCTTTCAAAGGCAGAGGCAAGAGGTCCTCCTTTCCCCTCTCGAAACCTGGAACAAAAAAACTCACTGCGTAAGAAAAAAGCTCAGGTCATCATCAGTGTTTTTTTCCTGCATACCAGGAAACCAGTCTGATTCCAGGTGAAAGCCGGGCTGCTGTGGTTTCAGGTGGACCCGTCTCCTTGTGCCTGCCAAAACCAATGTTTTAGTAGCACAAATACTGACCAGAGTCCACAGGGTCAATCAGGGGCTTTCACAAAGAGACAGTATAAACTGGTCCTGCGGTGGAAAAGGGGATTAGTGCACACCTTTTCATTTCTTTAATCCTGTGATTTTCAAAATATTAACCAGGCACTCACATCATGAGGAGGTTTTAAGCCAAGCTGCATAAAAATAAACGGAGACCCACTCTAAATCCTGCATAAAAATGAAAAAGCATTGGCATTAAATGATAATGGGCGCAAGAAAAATGCATTAATTATTTTTGTACATATTGTTATTCAATTAGTCCATCAACAGAAAATTAATCTGCAGTTTTTTTGATGACTATCCAAATCGAGTCCCCTTTCAAGCAAATATGTCAATCATACTCTGGATCTAATGTGAAGATTTGATGCTTTTCTGTTTCAGATAAAAGCAAGCAGAAAATAATTAGTTTCAGAACAGCTGGTTTGATATTAAGACACTGATGGGAATTATTTCAATAACTGTCATGATAAAATAATTAAAATAAGAGTATCAACAATAATAATAATACAATTCTTTCAGCTTCAAAGCAATTAACAATTATTGCATTCATACACTTTAAAGAAAATAGAAATTCATCAACCAAGTGTTGTATCTGGTTAAATTAAGTTCTATTGAAAGTTGAGAATGGATTTGAGTCACAGTATTAGCTCACACTAAACTGATTCTGATCCCCTGGATTTCCGTAATAGTTCTGTGTTCTGTGCCTTCGTTTCGTTACATTCTGTTCTTTGATTTAGCAACACCCACCAGTCCTGAGTTCTTTGTATGATCACTTTTTTTGTTCAATTTGCCACTGAGCAATAAAATTCCTTTACCCGAACCATTAAGATCTGGTTATTTTGTTGCATCCAGTCAACCGTAGAGGCTGGATCGTAACATGAGGAAAAAAAAAAAAAGAGTGAAAACTCTCTGATTCCAGCTTCTGAAATGTGAATATTTTCTGGCCTCTTCCCTCTTCTATGAAAGCATTATTGGGTTGCTTACAAAACAAAACACATGAGGACACCGTCTTGGGCTTTGGGAGACACCGATCAACATTTTTCATAATTTTCTGACAAATGTTCAAACACAAACAAGCGAAAGATTAATCAGGTTAGTTAATTGCAGCCCTATCAATCAGACAGTGAACACCAAAAGTATCACATTTTATCAAACAAAAGTACTTCTCATATTTACACAAAATCTGCAGTGTTTGTCTTCATATAAAATGAAATGTGATATGTTTTGGATTTGCGGCTTTTTGTGAAATGAATGAAAAGCTTGAGAACAACTTTGAACTTTTAGCTCTAGTCAACAATTGATGATGACAGTAATTATTAGTACGTATGTTGTCATTTCCACTTTTGTGACTCCTCTAGCAGGATTTCAAATGCCTCAGTTGCCAGCTGGAATCCCATTACATAATGACAGACACAGGAGCATACTGTCCTCCAAGGCAACTGGAAACAAGCCACAGACTCTAGATGGCAACATGCTGGCGCCTCCTACAAAGTGCCTATTCTTAACTCAGATCAAATGTTAGTTAAATTAGCTGCTGAAAGGAGGTTCCGTATTTCAGTCTGTAGCTTGACTGGGGCAGTGTGGGCACGGAAAGTGGGTTCAAAACAAAGGTCAAGACAACTGCCAACTGCTCCAGTGAAGCTGCTCAAAGGAATGTGTGCTTCTATACGCATTAAACTGGCCAGTAATGAATGTAGGTTAAATATTGATGAAGTGCGCCAGGACAAACCTAAAAAGAGGGTTGCTCTCTGGTCTTTATTTGAGCTCTACTTTAGAATAGCCAGTTTCTAACCAATTAGTCAAACCACAGCCACAGACTCCCCGCTGAGATCACGACAGGTGGCGACTCTGGCGGCCTCAAGGTGGCAGAGAGCTCGTAAATATTTCATAGTTTCTGTCTCCAATCCACAGTTCATCAGCATTCAGCATGAAAGTAAAGGAACCACTGCTGAGTTTCATTTCAAAATGAGATATTTATCATTCACAAAGAGAGTCACGTCATATTTGATCACCCATTTGCTTTAATGAAAAGTAAACTATCCATTTTTGTGTATTCATACCGCATACTTCAGTATTGTCCTGCAGACATGCTGCATGAATTCTCAAATGATGTTCAAGTGCACTCTAAGAAGGATTTTATGCAGAAATGTTTGTCATATCCTCTTTTTATTAAACTGCTTTATTTCCCCTGCTTGTTCCATTTCCAACAATCTTTTAGCAGCTGCCTTCAAATGTACTTTCCTGCTAGTGGTGTCTCATGTGTGCATAAAGTAATAATGATTGCAATATCAAGCAAACCCCAAACTAAAGTGTACCAAGAAATGGAAGGTACAGGAGAGCCTTGGTGTGTTAGGAGCATTTTTTCTCCAGACAATATCTCTGGAGGATGAGAAAAGGGCGCACCAGCAGATTAACAACCTTCCTGTGAAGGTGCTAAAACAGTCGTGTACCTACGTATCTTCATCAAGAATACTTCAGCTATTTCACCATCTGCTGCCTTGAAAGCAGTAGTCCAGATGTTCTCGTGTTGCCAGATCTTCAGAAGATGAAAAAATAGAATCAGCAAACTTTCCTTGCATGAAATATATCCATTTAACCTAGCTCCACTCAATATTTCTACCCTGAGATTGTTTTCAATAAAAATGTAACTAGAAACAGAATCCTTTCAATGTAGCTGATTGCTTCTAATTGCTGCAGTGTTCATTTAAACTATCTAAAGCTCCAAATACAAACACAGTCATATGCATCAAGAAATGACAACCTGCACTGCTCTCCCTGCTTTGAGTACCACCTCAGTTTTAATGCAGGTCTAGTTGCAGTGGTGCATTAGACGTCCCAACAGACCATCTGTACCTACTTGACAGGCACATCTCCATGCCAACTTCAGCTGGTAAACAACTCAAAGGCAGTTCAGCCACAATAGCAAACCACAAGAGGTTACGCCGTCCTGCTCCCTTCATTTCAACTGGAAGATGATCATAGAGTAACTAAATTAATTAACAAGGAATAAAGTCAGAATGTTGCATGAGAAATTTTACTTTCTGTAACTTCTTCTGTTGTTCTTAAGGTAAAAGTCAGGCTTGATTTAAACACGTTTATCTAACTGCGTGCAGTAATGTGTTAGGAGTTATTCAACAGGCTCTGTCCAAGGATGACTGTTTTATAGAAAACGTTGTTTTGCATACAACTGGTTATTTGAATGAGACAAATAAAAATGAAACCTATTGTTAACCGTCTAAGTAGAAGCATGACAAATGAATTCATTAACCCACTAACATGTACAAGCTTGCTAGTCATTCAATTTGCAATCAAGGTCGCACAAAATTAATGTGGCCCACTGTGATGAAGTGTCCCATTTAATTTCACTTAAAGGTGCCACTCCTCCACTCACCTAAATGTATTACCATGGCACGAATACAAACACAATGCAAACACAATTATTGTACTACAATGTGGCTACACATAAAAAAGCTTTTTAAGTAGTTAAAGCTAAAGAAAATCTCCAAAGTTTCCTTCACTGAGGGTGAAAAACAAAACTGAAGATTATTTATGATAAGGCAAAATAGGAAATGGTATATACCAACATGAATGTTGCTGTACACAGATGTAATGTAAAAGAGTCTACAAATTGTTAAAATCACGAACAATTTCTCATCCCACATGTGACATTTATCAGAAGAGCTTCAGTCCTTTCTTTCTGTGATGGTCTAAATATTAAAACTGTTTTTGAGGTAGTGTGGAATGCTAATACGCATTAACTCACACGAACCTCTGTTAAATTTCTGGATTATACTGAATGTTAACAATACCTTGGCTAACAAGAGGGCTTTGCTTGAGAGGGCTGCAGTGAAATTCTGATAAGCCTTCCTACTCTTGAGGACAATGACAGAGACTTAAGGTAAAAGAAAGCATTAGTGGTGTGTGTTTCAGACAGAAATATGATGATTTTCAAGTGTTGGTGTACATTTCTTTGTTCAAAATGAACGACTGTTTTTCACCCAAATGGAGCTGGCATAGCATGGCTTAACAGGCAGATAAGACAGCTGTATACACTGTTAAATGCATCGGCTTTAATATATGAATACACATTTACACTATAGCACACTTATGAAGAGAGTGTTGCAAGCTACTTCTATATAGATTCCTTTAAACATTATGCTTTGAGGAGTTAAAAAAGCAAAGATTAGCTGGAGAACAGCTTTGGTTGCTGTTACCCTGTCACTTAGATAATGGAAACACTGTTGACAGATGCCAAAGGGGCTGACAAAGGTCAGTGTTCAGTCTCCCAGGCAGAGACCTGCTATCCCCACTTGCAAATACAATAATCTAAAATCAATGTCTTCTGGTCTCTTTATTCTTTCTGCAATAAAGTTTTTGCATTGGGAAAATACTGAGCCTTGCCTTTGATCCTGCTTACTTCCATTAATTTATAATCATCTATTATATTGCCTCTTATCTATCCATTATAAGTGAGAAGTCAGTCCCATAATGGCTGGGAAAATGCAGTAGTCCTATTGTAAGACAGTCCAAAAAGTAGTTGGAGCTCTGCCACACTCACTTAAAACAACCACCGTAAAAAAAAAATAATAATAATGTAAGCTAATTAAATCATCAATTTTGATAGTGTGTGGCAACAAGAGGAAAGACATTAAACAGTATATAAAATATTAATATTAATATTAGCCTTCAACTCTGGAAGTACCACTGCGTTCTTTCTAACAACCAGCAGGGGGCGCCTCCTCTGGTTGCTATAGAAGTCTGAATATATAAAAGCCTTTGAGGAAATGACCCTACTTCTCACTTGATTTATTGCCTCACTCAACATTTTCCTAATGAGTTTATGGTCTTAATGGGCAGCTACAAATCTCCTTCCATACAGCACGATGCTCATTTTGTAAATGATGTTTCCATTTAGAGGAAAATGAACAATGAAGCAGATTATCCTTTCGGGGAATGCTATCTTGTGCTTGACAGGTCGCGATAATATTGCTGTGTGTAATGTCCTTGAGCTCTCTGGCAGATTCACCCCTTCTTGGTTACATCAGGTGTCAAGAGACCAAGATGACGCGGACCTAATTCCATGGTTGAGGCATCAAAACAGCAGTTCACAAACCAGTGAGTGACGACAAGTATCGATGGTCTTGTGTAAACAGTCAAAAGGAAAGACCCCGTCCAGACCTTAATATGACCATTACTATTGTAAACCAAGCAAACTACTTGGCAAGAGCTTCAGAATGAACAGAACACAAATGCTTGAGAAGTAAAAGGCATCAAAAATTTGATTTTAGGAAGCAGCAAATATTTAAACAAATGTAAAGGTAAAAAAATTGTATTTTCCACACTACTGTGTTTAACCTTAACGACACTGTGTCTACAAATTCACCAGATCTTACCCTTGCTGTGTGTAAATGAACATCAGGGATTGTGTGTTTGTGTCTGTGGCTGGAGTTGTAGGAGACTCACGCCCCACTGCAGACTGACTGAGGCATTTGTCTTTTAAAAAACAGGCGCCGCAATGATCTCACACTGCATCAAAGATCACAGACCGGAGAGAGAAAGACAGACAAAGACAGAGAAAGGACAGAACAGCAAAGAGACTGAGAAAGGAAGAGACTGAGAAAGGAAGAGACTGAAAGCCTTTGCACATTTATAATCTCCCTTACTACATCATAGGAAGCACAATACGCATCAGACATCATAATAGAGAAGAAAGTCAGGGGAAAAATACGACTAAAGCATTCAGCTCAGTTTTTTTTGCCTTACAACAGCAAGTTTTCAAAAAATAAACTCGCGGTTTATAATTTCATTGAGGATATTCCTATGAGTGGCTTTGTAACGTTAAACAAAGTAAGTACAATAGTCATTGCATATACAAATATCAGTCACACCATGAAAACTTCAACTGATGCACATGATCTGATCATCTGCAGTTGTGGTACTGTTGACATTCACTGCCTCAACCCTGAAATCAATTCTTCGCATCCTGGTCATGTTTAATGCAACACTGAAGCTGCCTCTCCCACCAAAAGCAGCTGATTTTCACTGCAGGCACCTTGGATTCTTACAACGACCGCAGATTCAATCGCAGTCATTCAAATCAATTTCATTTAAAGAACACACTTGTACAAAATCAGACTGATCCATAAAATTAAACAATCCACTTTCTAGAATTCTTTAAACTGCTCAAAAGCAATGTACAGCATTAATCATTCGGCTGTATTTTGCTGGAAATATGGAGGCTGCCATGGCAACAGGTGAGCTGAGAACTGAGAACAACAAACTGAGGGAAACGCTGGCAGCCCAGCTACTCCTCAGTTTTAGAAAGCAAATTGCCTGGGTGTTTGCGACTGAGGGAAACTTTCCATAGCAACAGCATCCCTAATATTTCTGCACACAGTCATGAAAACTGATTGACGGCTGGTCCACTAAGAGGATAAGACAAACTGCACAATTTAGTTTTTTTACTTCAAGTTTCTGCCTAATCAGTAGCCTAAATTGAATTTTATTATTCTTATATAATACGTGAGCACACATCTGTCAGGTATCATAGGCATACAGATATAGGCAGGTGACAAATTAAAGGACTCTTACAGTGACTGGATCTGGTAGGGTAGGGTCAAGGATCACTGCAAATACATACAAAGTTGTTCTGAATGATCACTTCTATTTGAAGTTGTTATGTTGGCATGTGTGTCCCAACACCTTATCAAGACACTTTATTATAGTTTGCTCTTTAATAAGGTACCAGTCTGTATTTCCTTTCATCTATATGGAGACACTGCTACATTAATCACTGTACTGAAATCACATTTTTAGTCATTTGTGAGAACGTTTTTCTATATGTCTTGTGTACGTTATGTACAGATACCGAATCACGTGATCTAAATATGTAGCAGGCAGCGGGAATTGATGGGACTCAGAAACACCCCCACAATTTAATCACTTGTTCCTTCTATGATTTCCGACAGATGAGTCTCATTAAGTCTGCAGTGGTGGATTTGTAGTAGGATCACAATCATGTGATCGTCAGCAGGCAGCTGACGTAGTGTTCACTTGTTGTCATGGTTACAGTGATGCTGTGTCGCTATATGGCAATGATACAGAAATCTTTAACAAATCTGTGGATCCAGACTATAAGCCTCATCACTGCCAAAATCTAATCAGCTGGTGCTTGTGTCATTTCTGACCTTCCCTGAAAATTTCATCTAAAACCGTTTGTCTATTTTTGAATAATGCTGTGAACAGACCAACAGATGGACAAACATACGTAGATTGTCAACTTCACCGCATTCCTTGGTGGAGTAATTAACAGTATACTATGTTTGACAGAGAGTCTACATTTTATACTACCAACGTGGGACACTGATGACATCCTTATAGTTATTTTTTTAAATCTTGGAGAGATCTTCAAGAACCAAGAGCATAATTGCAAAAAATATTTGCAACAGCAATGCCCCGTCTCCTTTTACTAATTAAAAAAAACATCTTATCTTTAAGGTCTGAGACTCCACTGAATGTTCCAACATGCACTATGCAAAGTCATGCTGACCTCAGGATGAGCAGCGATTCCATCTAATTATAGACCACCAGAGAAAAGCTTTTTCCACTCTCTTATTAGTTTCACAAAGGCCCCATTTCAACCTCCAAACCAATTTCACTTGCAGTCAGTCCCTTCCTAGAGAAGAAATAAGAGTAAACACCACAGCTCCAAGTACTCAGACCATATGGCAGAGTGTGTCCCCTTATTCTGTGCTTGATATTGGGTAGTCAATTCCCACATGAACATTACAATGTCACAGAAAAGGCTGTCACGATGGGTATCATTTAAATGTGCACAGCTGAGGCCAGGTCTCATTTTAATCTCCAGACCTTCCTCCTGGCCTTCAAAAACCTGTGTTTTATGCAGCCTGCCAGCTTATTGCACAAAAGTACACAACTACTGAGATGAAGTGGATCAATCCACACTGAGTGGATTTATTCTGTCTCCACACAGACAGCTCAACAAGACAAAAGCACATAATTCTTTGGAAGTGGTGATGTTTTAAACAGGATGCGTCTGGATGACAGAAGGAGCATCGGGTCAGTTGTGCTGCCATGGCTACTGTTTTGTGGTGGTGATTTATTTTTATTTCACTTGGTCTAAGTTCATGTGCACTGTCAGATATTGGGATATCATTGCCTTTGGTAAAGACTGATGGTAATGACCTAATGCACTGTCTTTAGAAATTTAAGAGAAGGGTTTGGGAAGGTCGAATAACAACGATTTGCTAAGACAATGGTATCAGAGAAATAAGTAAAAACCTCATCAGATAAATGAAACTTTTGATGGTTAAAAGCTAAAAGTCAAGAGTAAACTAGAAAACAGAGTGGTGCACCATTTGGAAGGTCCTTGGTAAAGCTGTAGTTAATGATTATTTTCCAATATTGATTACAGTTGATCATTTGATTGTTTCTGTGTTCACCTGACCTCATGTTCTGAGGAACCAAGGTGATGTCCCAATGAAAATTAGATTACGATAATATAAAACAGGAAAAATAATCCTAAAGATCAAAGAGGCTGTAACAAGCAAGTTTTGTCATTCTTGATTTAAAAGGAGAAACGTACACTACAATGATTATTTGTTCATCAAAATAGTTCAAAATATTAGAAATTATTTAATCATGTAACAGAATTTGGTATAAAATGCTTGCTCACATTTTCAGATCTACTTTAAGACATTATATCACATTTGATTTAAGAGTTTTAGGGTAATGTTTTCATGATCAGTTAATCTGTCAGTGTTTCTCAGTTAATTAATGACTTGTCTGGACAACATGAAAAGAAAACAGCAAAAAAAATAAATTAAAACGGCAGAATCGCAGAAAAGAACTCATCTTCAATATGTTTTTTTTCAGGGCTCAAAGAAATTGTTAGCAATCAAGGAAACCAATAACTAATCTTTAATAATGATATGTTAAAATTTTAATTAATAAAAACTTCAACACAGAACTGAGTTGAAGTGCCTTTTTAAAATTAATGCTTAACATCGATCTAAATAAAAGAAAACTTTTCAACATTAGTCCTTCAGTGATAGGCTACTACTCATGACCTGTAACCAATCAGCAATGTGAAACCAATACCAATCTGTTCCACTACTTTAGTGCCATATAGTTTAAGTCTGATTAACATTTAAATATAATAGAAGACAAAGTGAAGGGAGCAAATTTTCACATTTGAGAGGCTGAAACCAAAATCAGTCTCGTTTGATCCACACTTTTAGAGATTTAAAAGTAATAATGAAGCTCTTCTGTTTTTTGTTAAAGAGCTCAATGTTTCTCAAAGTAAAACACTGTGTCTGCACTGATAATGACATTTCTTACAAAGTATCCAGCCCCAATCATTATAGGAAGCAAAAAGGCAAGAGACAATTTTCCAACTGACAGGCCCGACCAGCATACATTTCACAGCATTCCAACAAAAACAGAGTCATCAACCATCTGTGAGCGCCTTCTATGCAACAATTCAACGAGTCATAAAAAAAACATAACCAACAGGGACATAGATTAATCAAGAGAATGTAACGAAAACAAACAAAAAAAAAAAAACACAGAAAGTGAGTTATTACAACCTGCCTGCACCAGCTGTCTCCAGCAGCTCCTCTTAAACACAACGCTTGTTAGCAGAATCACTAAAATAATGATGAATGGAGCCGAGGCTGGTTGTCAAATGTGAGAAATACACCGTGACTCAGACAATGTCTAGAGATATGTGTATAGCTGGAGGAGATGCTAGTTTACAAGAGAAAGAAATGGGCTCATGGTCAAAAGATCACCAGACCAAATCCCTAGGTAAGGTAAGACCCTGAGGAGAGAAATACGATTGCGAACACTGCTGTCTCAACAACTGGTATTAAGATGGCCTTAAGCACAGAACTGACTGAGCTGCACAGTGACGAACCGCAGAGGACTGAGGTTGTACCAGGTTGTGAAAGTCTGCTGCATCAAAAGTGCGGCAATGTGTTGCTGAAAAACACAGTCTGCCTTTCCTCGATGAATAAAAACGGTCATCTACGAAGGTGGAACAGAGGATATCCACTCTCTGAAAGCTCCGGTGGTGGCCAGCTGTCTGCCTCCAGGTTTGTGTCCTCCTCAGCAGGACAAACAACAGGAAGATCACACAGGCAGCGATTTTATAAATGAGCACTAAACTGATTTAATCCAAAATGTTCTGTGGGATTAGGTGTCCTAAAAATGAGGATTATCAGTGCACTCTCATAGAGGTATCATTAGAACCTGTGTGAATCCAAACCAGCTGAGGTGAGGCCTGAGCCTTGCATCAGCACAGTTTGCACCAGCCTGTTTGAACTCCACAACCTGTCTTGTTCTAAAACAGAGGGCAAAGTAGAAAGAGTCCTTGAAGCAAGAAGTCATTAAGAGACATCTCACAGCTATGACAAAGCAAAAAAGTAACACATACTGCCTGAAATTACACTGCAATGAGACGATATATATGCAGCCTGCTTCAAAGAACTTAAAGCTGAAATAATTGTGTCGTTAAAGACCCCCTGTGGTGAAAACCGAGCATTATACCTCGTTAACATGCCCATGTGGTGGTTTTAATACCCTGGAAGAACGTAATGAATGAAATGAATGGTCAATGCCTGGGCTGAGCATTTCTATCTCAAATTATGCTAACGATAGCCTTAAAAAACACGGAAGGCTGAGTGGAGAGAGGGGCAGAGATCTGCACATGCAGAGTTGTACTTACATCTAAGCCACAAAAAGGCAGGAAGGGATTAAACATTTAATTTCCTACAATCTGGTGAATATTCATGCAGCAATTTGTGTCTTTTCTGCACTCATTTAAGTAAAGGAAAACACAAAATTGAGGTGCCCAATGTGTATTCAATATATAATGGAAAACATAGATAAGGATCTAATGACAATTTCCACAGTAGATTGTGGATGTATGAGCTTAAAATCATTCAGATTGTGAGAGTAATAAAAATCACCAGAGCTTGGAAAAAAACTGCTTCTACTTGAGGCATTATTGCGTTTATTAGTTATATTATAGCACTTTATATAAAAAAATTAATAAACATTGATTGCTTCTTTATTGTTCATAGTGAGGTGAACAAATGCAAGTGTTCTGAATACTGAGACAGATATGTCCCATGAATCCTTTCTGAAATCTGCAGCTTTTTTCTTCTACATAAAATGCCTGTAAAGGCTTTTTTGAAATATATCAAATCCAAGTTAAATATTTACATCCAAGTTTGCTAACTTGTCTTCGTCATTGTCTCTACTGGAATGTCAGTAACAAAACTAGGACCCACATGTAAAAATATAGCTCTATAATGCCACTAGTGATCATCAATTGATTTAAGGTTATTAATGTAAAGATATTTATTTAACTTTTAATGCCAGGAATGACTAAGGTAGAAGGAAGTGTTAGATGGTGAAACAATAGACTATGTGCCTCAAGATTATTTAACTGAAACACATCGACTATTCTGAAGAAACGTACTACACCATGTTTTTAACAAAATCTCACCACTTTATAAGGAAGACCGACTTCTTCGGCTGTTTTATAACCGCAAATCCTGAATTTTCAACAAATCCTGATGCCAGTATTTTGGAAACAAACGTAGAAAATGTGAAACAACCACCCACAATCCTTTACTAAGTGAACATGTACAGTTTTAGGAGAGATTGAAGTGCATAGTCCTCCTTTAATATGTAACTATGATGTGACACCAAGATGATTTTGAAAAGATGAGTATATTGCTGTAGACAATTACTGCAAAGTTCCTGAACTGATTTTACCCCCACTCCATGTAGGGATTGGTTACGTGTACAGGTGTTTCAAATGCATTTCCCAAGTTTTCTTAATTGCTTCTGTCAACTTTTTGTGAAAAATACTGCACATCCAACACTACGAATGCCTAAAATGCAAAACAAAACACAAAAACTCCAAGTGTGCACTATTTATCCCCATGTCAGTAAGGTTTTCTCCCCGTTTTCAAGTGCAACCCTTTGGAACAACAACAAAGACTTTGCCTTCAGACATGGACAGACAAAACTTCATTTCAAGCATACATGCCTTACACCAAATTCATAAACATACATCTGGAAAAGCATGTTGACCCTCACGTGTTCGTACAAGTGATGCATTCAGATGGTTTTTCTTGCAGCTTTCTTTCTGCTGACATGAACAACGTGTTTCTTGCTGCAGGGAGTTCAGGGTGGTAAAATATGGTAGTCATACTCAGAAGCCTCACACAATCCCAGACTGCACCCATTCTCCCAAAGAGAATGTACACTTAATCAGATGAGTCCAAACTAGCTCAAACTGGTCACAAAGACTCACTTAATATTCAGTTTCTTTCTAAAGAACTGCTGTATTTGTGATGCAGTACCTTCACATCACTTTTAGAGCTACTAGTCAAACATGATGTAAAACTAAAAGGTCTAAAACAGGGTCTGCAACCCTTCCAAAGGCAGGAGACTCCCCGCCATCATGCACCCACCTGGCAACGAGATGGGTGACAGCTCGTTATAGCCCCCGAAGGAAGCATTGCGGATGAGTTTGCGTCCGTCCGGGTGTGGAGGTCGAAGTGACGCCGTCCCGCCGCACGTGGAGAAGCGGCGACGACTCAGCAGGCCCTCCTCCTTCATCATGAGGTCGGCGGGAGCTCCCTCCGTGGGTGGGAGGGAAGGAGGGAGGGCTGGGGGAACGGTAAGGAAAATGGAAGGGTGGAAGGTCGAGCGGTTTGGGGAAACGGTCCGCTCCGTCCCAGGCAGCTAGTGTGCGAGCGAGTAAACCAACCACACACACACAAACACAAACACACACACAGATTGGCTCAGATAGCAGACACTGAACTAGTGCAGTATGCTGCTTTCCTCTACGCCTCCTTCAGCCGACTGCTCTCTCACACTCTCTCTCTCTGCTCTCTGAGTGTGTATGAAAGCAGCAGCAGCAGCAGCAGCAGCAGCCTGTAAGTACTTAATAACGAATAAGCTGAGCCCCTCCTACTCCCTCTCCTCCGGAAGGGTAGGGGAGCTGCATCTTAGCTTGAAAATAGCTCTAATGCTCCACATCTCATCTTTCACATGAGTTCAATCTCTTGCTACATTTTTAATTCATTATTTTGGATTCAAAGGGGCACTTGACTGCTTTTCAACCTTATTTCAATGGATTAGTCACTAGTGTGGCGTGCCTCTGACATCTATGATGCTTGTTGTTATTTTCTAAACATTGCTCCAGCTGAATTTAGTCTCACTATTAAACCCTCTGACATCAGCAGATGATAGAAAAAGACACAAGGAGGGACTGTCTGAGTAAGTGTCTTTTCCCTCTTTCATAGCAGCTATGTAATTTGAAAACCACACTGTGGAAAATTCCAAATTTTCACCTACAAAAATGTGTTTGACACAACCACAGCAAGCGTCAGAGCAGACTTGTATAAGTCACGGACCACAGATGACTAACATGAAGCTCAAGCTGTTAGTGATATTCCTGTCTTTAATGTTAGTGGCTAACCCAGCCAGGTAGCTGCCCAACTCACAGCATCACGGCTGCTAGCTAGCGGGACAGCAGCCGATCCAATGGGAGTGAAAAGGCAGAGCTGCCAGGTCTACCAACAGTAACCTGAAGCTATCATTAAAGGTGTACAGTAGTATGAAATCTACCTATAAAGTCTACTTTATATTGAGCTTGGCTTCACTACAGAAACAAATATATTACATACTTCTATTTAGTTCAGTGACTACTTTCTTAAATCTGAAGTTTGATGTCATTCTTGAATTCAAAAGCCGCAAATGAAACTATCTCACCACAGGGTCTATTCAGTGGATATTTTGGTTAGATAACATTGTCTTAATTTGCAGATGGAGTTTAGCCAGATGTCATATTTATAAATCTGTAAGTGTTAAAGTTAGCAGCTTTTCTTTGCACTACAACAGTTTCTTGTCAATGTTCATAAGGTTTCTCAGTTGGTGCAATTATGCTCCTGAACAGCATGTGGGAAGATCTGGTTTGGTTGGGCATCTTGTGAAGTGACTTTTGTTGCTAAGGTAAAACAGTCCTACAAATATGGGTCTAAAATGCAGTTGGGTCAGTTATAGGGTAGGGTGTTGAGTACTGCTTTTATTAAAAGAAAGTTTGACTTTGATTCTGCTCATTGTTTCCAAAACAAACTTCACTTGTGCTAGTTTCAAATAAACAGTGTACTGCAAACACCTACTGTTTACCTACCACGATCTGTCAGCACCATTAGTCGTGTCAGCTGTTTGCCTGTGTGTCATCACATCTCCTAATGCATTTGTTTGGACATTATTCTCTGTTAAAATGCTAAGTTGCTTGATTAACTGGTGAACACAACTTGTATGACTATCTTACAACAATCACCTAAATTTAGCAAATGCTCCACCACATTTTACAAGGACAAGACTGGATTCTGCTTTTGTTACAATAAACAAGCCAAAGCAAGACTCAAAACATTAAAGAAACCAAGGTTGATTACTTGATCAAAATGTATCCGCTGACGACATTTACCCATGGGAAGTAGCGTTTCAAACAACAGCAACTCGTGTTTCTCAGAAGAGAAACAAAGAGATTCCCACAAGAAACCCACTAGTGTATATCACCACCTTACTTAAAGGAGACGTGCAGCTAGACTGTGTTCGGTTTATAACTGAATGTTAAATATTGTATGCAAGCATAATTCAATTCAATTCAATTTTAATTATATAGCAGCACTTAAAATTCAGATTGTCTCAATATGCTTTACGGAACCCAAATGGCCTGATCATAATCAGGAAATTAACTATAGTATTAAAGTAAAAGTACTTAACGCAGACAAATACCTCCTGCATATAGTCTGGTCCTCATCACTAATATATCTATGTAAAAGCAAGATTTTAGTGTTGAACTAATCCTATAAAATTGGAATTAGGAATCGTTAAGAAATGGAATCGATAAGCAGAATCAGAATTGTTAAATTACAAACGATACTCAGCCCCAGTTATCAAAAGCCCTATAGCCAACAATCAGCAAAGCAATATTTTTTCTTGCTGATGACTTAACTACAACATACTTTAGGGTATCGTCGTAGCTAGTTAGCAGGGATGGTGGAAGAGTGTCTGTGAAGTCCATGTAGGAACTGTGGCTCAGGCCCCTTTAAGAACACATTTTTATTTCTGAATGGCTCTGAAGAGGTTGTAGGATTAATGGCCTACAAAAAACGCTGGCACTCGGCATGAATATCCATATTAATAGCAGAGAAATACATTTCCTCTTCTTTCTAACCACACTAATCCCTACAGCTTGTAAAATGCGACTGCTACGCAGACACAAGTCATCACACTGCGCGCGCACACACACACACACACACACACATACACAACTCATCACAAAACAGAAGTTCTACTGAGGACAGAAGGAAGCACGTTGTCACACCATTGCTCAGAGGACCCTGCTGTTACTCCCTGATGTACACCAGGAAAACCAGTCGCTTCAAACTACAGGATACTTAGACCAACAAATAACTAGAAGAATGGGAAAGTTAATCAAACAAAATGTAAATATAATGCAAATATAAATCTTGAAGTTGACGTATTTGTTATCTTCAGCATTCACACTGAGATCTTCAGAGTCACATAAAGAGATGAGATCTTATGAAAATGGCTCCAGTGTGACAATAACAGGTCACTGAATGCCGCACTGAAACGTGTGCTTCTCCTAGATACACTTTAATAGTGCTGAAACCAAATGCACTGTCTGTGACCAAGCAGGTGACACTGTCTGTAAATTGCTTTGTGGGCAGAAACCTGTGACGCACTAAGGACATTGCTTACCTCAATGGTACAAATGCAGCTGCGTTTTTGGGATAAATGTGCCTCAAAAGGCTGATATAGTTGGATGTTTTTGGACTCTATTTGAGAAAATTAGCTCTTCAACACTCTGCTTGTATCCATCCCACAGTTTTTATAAACTCTCACTGGTGCACTGAAGGTCATGAAAGAAGATTACAGTCATTGGGATAGTTTATATAAAGTTACAAGATAGTGTGCCTTGACCCAGTGCAAGGACGCTGCAAGTGGCTACTTCATCTGGGGAAGAATGAACAGACTTGGCATTGGCCCTTATCTTTGAAACCAAATCTGCAAGGCACATTGTCTGCTGTTGATCATTCCACAGTCGTCTGGTAACTTCATCTTCCTTTCAATTGAACTACCCAATTTATTGTGTTAATTTAGTCCTTCCAAAAACGTCTAACTCTGCTGGCCGTTTGTCAGATCTCACGCCTAACAGTCCATGGAGACATTTCATCCAGGACCTTGTAGAGGCAAACAGTGCCATCACTTCCTAAACAACTGTCCCCGATGTAATAGATCAATCTACAGTTGATAAATCAGCAGCTGTACCCGTCTGACTTAAATGTGCTTTAATTAACACAGGTAATTAGATGTTCTGCATGTATAATTCAGATCCCAGACCTAATTAACCTGCTTGCAGAGGAAATGCCCATTTCTGCTGGTCCAATGACATCAGAGAGGCACTTGCGAAACATTTTCTAAATATAGTCATCATCTGGGTCATTTTTCAAGTTATTTTCAGTAAAGTTGGAGCTGATTCTTGCTTATCAGTAGTGATTTTCCTCACTACATTCACTGAGTTACCAAATAGAGCCAATCTATAGTCAAGCATGACATTACAATGATGTAAACATCCAGTCTGCTATCAGTTCCATTATTTCTTCATTTCTGCTTTTGGCCTTCCTTTTGCCTTTGCAGTCCATGCATGGTAAATATTTCATATGCCCTCCAATTTGTTTAAACCAGGCATGGGTGAAAGATTTTAATGCACTCTAACAACGAATGTGCAACTTTTATGCCACATTCCTGCAACGGGGACATCCTCAACAACCAGTTAGGCGTACAAATATGAACAATGTTTGAAGAGCAGTTCTTTAGCTCTTCTGGCTCTACTGGTTGGATGGAATTACTCAGGCACCACCTTTACCTGCTCCAGTACTGTCTAAAGTGTATCAGGTGAGCTGGTGTCAGGTATAGGGGTTGTGGCTCTGCTGAACAGACCAGTACAGGGGAGGATGAGGACCTATAGCTGGCCACTGGAAAAGTAACCCAATACAGATGCAGATTTTCATTGGCAGGGCCAAAGTTTTTGATTGATTTTGCTGAAATTCTTTCCTTCCATATCACTATGCAATTGCAGTGTTGTTAGTTGATTTTGACAGAGCAAAGATTTGTATAAAAGCTTCCAGTGACCCCAGACTTCTTTTTCAATGCATACCACAGTAGCACAGCTGAAGAGCAAACATACAGGTGATGCTGGAAGATGCACTGCCAGAAAAGACAAAACTATGTCTTTGTCTCTTCATCAGTAACCAGAGCTTTGTAATATCTTCCCTTGTAGCTTCCAAATATATTTATTAAGCACAAAACTCAAAACTAAAATAAACTAAAATTAAATGGTCAAGTTTTCATTTAGTGCAACCAATTCAATACTTGGCCTTCTGACACAATACCTGTAAAATTAATGGAGTTCCATCAGCCTCGGCTGTACTTTGTGTTTAGTGCTAATCAGCAAAATAGAGCATGCTAACAAACTAAGGTGAGTAAATAGTCTGCATGTGGATATCATCACATTGAGCATGTTACCATGGTGATGCCGTGCCTAAATACAGCCTCAAAGAGTCACTAAGACTCTTAGTCTTGTTTACAAAGAGCAGACATGTCATTATATAAAGTAAGTTACTCTGATAGATGTGATTTCTCTAGAGCGTGCGATGGTACAAAAGCAAACAAAGTAGATCCTTTTTCCTGTTCTAAGTTGATATCAGCAATAAAACTTGCTTATCGTAACACAATTGGGAGCACAAAAGTTACAATCAGCAGAGGACAATGATTTGTACGTCACGCAATCACAATCACACAACACTATACTTGTTCATAGTTCAACGATAGCATGGTAACCCGTGAGTGGCCATTCAGCTGACACCTTACAATGCAAGTGATACATACACTGCAGACAGCAGGCCACAAGCAGACAAACATCTATAGTCTTACATGAAGGCCACAAGGAGACCCTGTAATCCTGGGATTAGCTTTGGAACAAAGAGGCTTTTTAAAAACACTGGCCTACAGGCATCTTCCTCTGTACTCCTCCGCTTACAGTCAGAAAGCTTAACTCAAGGGCCTTGTTCCAGTAAACACTAAAACTTTGGTGATTAAAAGTTGTTTTGTGCTGGTGTGATCTTCCTTCTGTCCTCATGAAAGCAACCTCATAGGAAAGCATGATACAGACAAACTAAAAATGCCACTGTTGCTACCCCAACAAGCACTACCTTGACAGCTGGTACGTGTTAATACTGTACCTTGCTTCCCTAAAGTGTCCCAAGGTCAAGTGTTAACAGCAGTATAATCTCCCGAATCATGCTAAAATCAGTCCTGCATTACACCCAAGTGGTGTCGGTCCAGACAGGCCTCCGGTTGTCCGAGCAGAGCTCAGGCCCCGAAGCCGAGATTTCCTCCATGTCTTCCTGTGCTTCCACAGCCTTGTCGTTATCTGTGGTACATATCTCCGCTGTCAAACCCTGTCCCTCTTAGCGATCAGGCCTCGCAGGGCTCAGCCACTCATTGGATGAGTGCGGAGGCAGAAGTAAGGACAGTGGATTGGCAATGGCTGAAGGCGCAGATAAGACCAGCCCACTCAATGTTGTTAACCCCGTCTGACAGGATATAATCTCAGCAGCTGAGCTTAAATCCATGATGACCCCACCTGATCTCACACTCCATTGGTTTTCACCTATTCTCTGTTACACTAATTACCCTTCAGTGTACATATTTTCATCTCTTCTTCATTTCTTTGTTTTTAATCTCTTTCTCAGTTCTCTCACTGTATTATCCTCTTTATTCTACCCCTCCCTCCCCCACTGTGTGACACTCATTCTCCGCCTATTTCCCTCTCTTTAATAGAGGCAGACTGTCTGTTTACCTGGAAAGGAGACGAGCCAAAACATGGCAATAAAAACAGACCAGCTTCAAAGCCGATTGAAGAATTATTGTCAAACAACCTCCTGGGTTTATTTTTGTTCTCAGTGAGTCATACAGAAAAGAGGGCTCACTTGGCAACCGGACCACAGACACAGTTTGTCTGTGCGTATATGGTGATGTAACAAAACTCAGATTAAACTAAATAAGCCAAACAACTTTCCAAATACATTATGAAAGCAGTATGAATCACAAAGTACTAAATAAAGCACAACCAACAGCTTTGCTCTTCTCTACTAAAGTTCAACTGATCTCAATAGAAATTATTTCAAAAAGCAATAACAATGTAACTGTAGAGGCTAACATAATAACTGCTAACATAATGTGATTCACAACTGACACACTTGAAACTTAAATCATCATTTGTTTTGCTGCAAATTTATTCATCAGATTCTGTTCTGGAGAGGATAAAGGGGGAAATTTAATTATTATCGTCAATTCTTATGTAAACAAGGGTTTTCAAGCACTGCCCTTTTAGAGTGATTGCTGAATATGCAAATGTGTCAAGTGGGTTAGTCAGAGGTGACGCACTTCAGTGCTGTGGTCCAATCAATGAGATTATGTTTCAACAGACCTTGTGAGAATCACTGTCATGAATTTGTGATTGTTATTTACTGTGCAGCACCAATTACCAAACAGAGCTATGGAACGTTGTTACAAAAATAACTACCCATCTTCACACCTTAGCTGTGAATTTTCACACAACTCCTACAGTGTTCATCTCAATTTCAGATATTTCATGTCACTGCAACTCATCACCTTGTGACTCTAACGTCTGTGCTTCTTAGAGAAATACAGTGCAACGATTAACACAAGGAAACACACCAGAGGTCAGGAAAAACAAATAAAAGTACACACAGTCATAACTCTGACCAACAGCTAAATCAATGTGCTGTAGAAGTTAAAGTTAAATCAGTTGCCATGGATACCCATTTTGGACCGTAGGGTGTTGAGGGGTCAGAGAAAGCTTACATGATGTTATATGACTTGCTAACTTGATTAATAACCACTTATGCTTGTAGGTTTGCTGATGCTTGAAGTGTACCCTCAGGAAACCACCAGTCAAGGAATTATGGCTTTTTCTAAAATTTTACTATCTACTATAATTCAACTAGACAGGACATTGTGTTGGACTATTTACCAAAAGGAAAACTTTATATACAATGTTAGAAGGCAAATTTTATAGTTCATACATATGAATACAGATATAGGTAAAAATTTGAAAGCTATAAAGCTGTGATGCAGCACAAGCTTTTCATAAAGCTGTTCCAATTGGTCTGTTGATCCGGTGAGTTTATGCACAAACACATGAATCAGACAAGTCTGAAACAAATAAGATGACACTCAAGTGATCCTTGAGAGGAAACACGTCTATTACATATGCCATACAGTGCAGAGGGGCAGTCACTGAGTTCTCTGTAATGTTAACTCCCTCTGCTGGTAGGGAGCTGCTTTCAAAACCAAAACTGTGGAAAAGGTAGTCAGAGCAGTCACCACTATTGCAAATATGGAGACATTTAAACTCAGCTTTTCTTGCATGTGGCATGTAAGCAGATTTGCCCCAAAATATTTTCAACTAAATGTAAAATCTCATGGGTTAGAAGCGTTAGAGCATTTACGATTCACAACAGCAGAAACATGACATATGTCTTTCTTTGCAGCTTTTCTGGTTCCTTTAACTGTGACTTAGACTCTGAAACTGGAGTAAAATATCACCTTGAGAAACATTGGGTAGCTATGGGCTAAATACTGTTAGTCATGATTTATAGCATGCATGCCTGACATTTTGAGATAGAGAAATGTTCCCAGCATCCATAGTCTGACAGTCTTCAACTAAAACTCAATCTCTACTTTGCATCTTTAAAAGAATCTCACAAGAATACAACTAAACCTATCTGAAAAGATGTAAACAAAACGATAAAATCTTGCAGATGACTAATCACAGCACAGAATCCACAAGGGGGTGCTACAACATAAGGACAAGGTTCATGTTGCATGACCAGTGATGTAAGACTGTGTGGCCAAATCCATCCTTATTTCTTCACAGTGATGAATCCTCTCTTTGATTTGTTCCTTTTCTGTTCTATGCAAACCTCAGTGTGACTGCTAATATTCTAAAATGAGATGGTTTCAAACCATATAGTCACAGTAATGACTATTGAGGTGACAGGCTTTTTGAAGAGCAATGTCAGAAAATGATGAGCAAACCGCTATTTTCAAACATGGAATTAGGATCTATACATGAGAATGTTGGGGAAAGTTCAATGTATGCACAAAAAAAATCAGTACCAGAGAATCAAAAAAAACAGCTTATCCTGCAGGTTTATGGCTGTGCATGAGTAGACAGACAGGCTGAGAGCCACTCCTCATACGAGTATGAGATAATGTTTGTCCACCAGGTCTGGGAAAGTTAAAGACTAAACAGCCATAGTTGTCCTGGGGCCAGAAAATATCCAGTCCTTTCTACTGTGCTAATATGCACCGCCCAAAATAAAACAAGACAAAGGAAGGAGGATTAAAAGAGTTAAGAGGCTCAAGGTATACAGTATGCAGCTCCATTTCAAGTTTAGTGGCACATGCAGAGAGAGTGTGCGGCTCTTTGATAGGCTAAGTTGACATTTTAAACATGTCGTGCATTTAGTGCAGGTAGGATTTTAGCAGATACATGGCTACATCTGCACTGATCCACTTTGAGACAGTCATTCTGATTATTCATCAACCAATAAATATTCATGTGTTTTATCAGGACAATTGCTGCAGAGGATCTGCAGTTTCGCATTCAGACTCATCGCTTAGAATGAGTGTCTCCACAAAAAATGTGCAGGGAATCATAAAAATCAGATCATCTGAGAGAAATTTAATCGCAGGCAAATCCGTCACAGAGGAAACTTCTCTGTCTGATTTGATTTGCAAGTAGATTTTTAAATCTATCCTAAGTACTTTTTGTCAAACAATAGCAGGGAGTCACAATTACAGCATGAGATGATGGGAAATGTTCAACTGTAGTCTAAAAGAAGCACAAGAGAGAAACAGAGATGTCACGGAACACACACACACACACACACACACACACACACACACACACACACACACACACACACACACACACACACACACACACACACACACACACACACACACACACACACACACACACACACACACAGCTAACATCACTAAAGGCTACTGCTTCTACCAGACCAAGTAAGGCTTCAGCCGCAAAACTGAACGTACTAAAGTTAGCAGAAGTGCATTTTATTACTCAGCCAGGAACGCAGTTGAGTTATGTCAAGATTAGCGTACGTTTATCTGTTTGTCTGTCTGTCCGTTCACAACATTACTCAAAAATGGACTAATGGATTTGGATGAAATTTACAGGGAAGGTCAGAAATGACACAAGGACCACCTTATTAGATTCTGGCAGTGATGTGGCTTATAGTCTTGATCCACGGATTTGTTAAAGATTTCTGTATCATTGTGAGACAGTGTCTCAGTATTGCTGTAACTATGACAACAAGTGAATGCTAAATACTGGGTTATGCTTTCTACACGTACGAGCCGCATGGAAATGAGACGCTTGGAAATCTGCTCGAGAGACTACGTGTGACTTTATACTCCATGCGGTGTCTGCTCCCAAACTGAAGGGGGCAGTGTATCGCAAACACATGTCTACCTAGTCTACTCTACTACTAGAGTAGAAGAAGTCTGCCATTGTTTACACCACTTACAAAATGACATTTTACCAAATAATTGCATTTTAGCAGTTAGTTTTGATTTCACACCATGAATTGTTCATATCCTGGTTGTCACGGTGATCTCTGTGTGATGAATCGTATAAATGCCTGTATTTCTGAACTTCTGCTACTAGGAGCTCCTGTTCTTCTGCCAGCTTTCCGCATCTCCGTCCGTGCAGTTAGAAATATTTGGAGGTGCCCAAAACTACAATACAATGTGCTGAAAATTAGGGAATAAAGGTGTTTATTAATAAGTAGTTGCAGTAATGTAAAAATGTACATTATTCAGTGGTTGCCATGACAACAGTTAAACAATGAGGAGGTAGTGCATTTGCATAAACAGCAAGGCAAAAAGGAGTATTGAAGATCACAGGGTGATTTAACCAAAGCCTTATGGATGAGGAAAAATTTTCTCCTGCTAAACTGTGACAAGACTGATCTCATCCTTATCGGACCTAAATCACTCACACCATTTCCCCACCCCCCCATTACCATTGATAACACCACCCTATCTCCTTCTGCTCACATCCGCAACCTCGGTGTGATATTTGACAGCAACCTCACTTTTGAACCCCACATTAATCAGATCACCAAAACTGCCTATTTCCATCTCCGCAACGTCGCCCGTCTCCGCCCCTTCCTCTCCTTCTCAGCCGCTGAAACCCTCATTCATGCCTTCGTCACTTCCCGCCTTGACTACTGCAATAGCGTTCTCTTCGGCTCCACCTCCAAAGTTCTCAATAAACTTCAACTCATTCAAAACTCTGCTGCCCGACTCCTCACCCGAACCTGTTCTCACGACCATATCACACCCGTCCTGCGGAACCTCCATTGGCTCCCCATTTCACACCGCATCCAGTACAAACTGCTTCTCCTCACCTTCAAGTCCATCCATAATCTAGCCCCCTCTTACCTTACCGATTTGCTCCTCCCCTACACCCCCCCCAGGAATCTCCGTTCCTCCCACACAAACCTCCTTTCCATCCCGCACAGGACCAGCCGGCGACATTGGGGGGACAGAGCCTTCGCCATTGCCGCCCCCACACTCTGGAACTCACTCCCCCATGCCCTCCGTGACTGCACCAACCTCACCACATTTAAATCCCTTTTAAAGACTCACCTTTTTAGATCTGCTTTCCTTAAGTGATTCTGTATTTTATCTTGAACTTGTTTACTATCTACTGATTTTAATTATCTGTTTTGTTCTATCTTATTGTATTTTATGTACAGCGTCTTTGAGCTTTTGGAAAAGCGCTTTATAAATAAAATTTATTATTATTTATTATTATGACATAGAAAGATATTCAAAAGACAGGTATGTGTCAAATAAAGGCCTTTATTTATCTCTCTGCAGTAGAAGCAATTTAAGGCCCTGGCCACTATTGATCAGTTTGCAGTAGCTTCTACCACAATGCTTTCTTTTCTCCTGTATTGTGTGCAATTTCAGTCAGAAATATATGATAGAATGTGAATGTGATTAAATTCTTATTATATGGGATAATTAATTACTTTTGTGACAACGTACGACATAGCGGTACAAATCCTGCAAGTCGTGAGCATATTTTGAAGTACAAGTAATCCATTAAACCTTAACGAATGCTGCTGTATAACGGCACTTTTGATCTGTTAATAAAACCCCACATAAGTCACATGTACGGTTTGATTTCTGCATCTTTGCTGCATGTCTTATCCCTCTTTATCTCTCCTTGTCTCATGTCACCTACTGTACAACCCAACGGCACAAACCAAACAAACAAACAAAAAAACCCAAACTGAAAGTAGAAGTACACGTCTTACCATGGCTGTAGCTGACCCCCGGGCTCAGGGTGGAGGGGGTGGCAACGTGTTCCCTGTTGGGGGTCTGGAGGCCCGCCTCCTTCTCCCTCTCCTTGTCCCGCTCCTTCACCTGGCGCTGGCTCATCCTGCCTGGGGTCAGAAGCACGGTGTCATCCCCGCACACTATGGCAGCTACACACAGAGAGACAGGGAACCAGGGAAGGGAGATAGAGAGGGACAGAGAGGTAGATGAATATAGTGGGGGAGGTGACACATGAAAAGGGAAGACATGAGAGGACAGATCAGACATGTTGCCATCTTATTTCACATCAGACAACATCTACAGACAGCCCTCTTGTGGAGCATCTGCTACGTGCAGCCTTCTGTTTCATAACCTCTTTTTTGATAGCTTACATAACATTTGTTTTCATCCAGGTCTTATGATTGGAAAAAAGCAGTTTGGTGAGCGCTGATAACCTGAGTATGAATGTTTGTCTCTTATCACTCCAGGTTGTTTATTCAGTGCTAATGAAGCAAGCAGCCGTGTTATTGCTTAGCGATGGGAGATCATTCTGGATGAGGACCAAAATAAATGTGTGAAATTGAAAAAACAAGTTTATCTTTGATATCAAGTCACTCCCTGATTTTGTACCGCTGTGGATCTGAATAGCAGTTCGGATAAAACACAAATCTGTTTTAGTTCAAAAACATCAACAGCGAGCTAAGAGGAGATTTATTGTTTTTTGACAGCTTTCAAATAAACTAGTATACTGATTAAGAAAGTGCACAACAATATATACTGCACATTCAATAACTTATGCTTTTGGACCTCTGCAGCTGTCAGATCAACTCAAATACCTTTCTAGCAACACAACCTCTTATATTTCAGAGATGAATGTGCTTTATTTATGACCAGCTGGATGTACTCACAATAAGATTGTGAACAGGACAGTGATCCTGGAATTTTAAATGTGTAGTTTTGGTCCTTCTTTTCCAGTGGGATGTGTTGCACCACCATTATGTGTCCTCATGTCCTTTTTAATCTTGTTTGCTTGCTAGCTAATTAGCATTCACACACAAAGTTAGTTCCTGTGCTGTTGGCTTATTGTGGCTGGCAACTAGTAGAATATACCTCACACTAAACTGTAATTCTATTTCTGTTTTTATCTGCCTCCCAAATACCAATTTATGCTGTTTTATATGTACATCCTGACAACTGCAGGTGGTATGCTGGGACTCAATTTTGTGACTTTAGCTTAAGATGCACTAGGGTGTATGATTGCCTTTTTAGCTCAGCAAATAAGCGAGCTCCTCAATCCTGCACTATGATATATATCTTGAAGTTACAGAGCAAAATAATACTGCATGAATGTTGGTGAATCGCAGTGATATGCACACACACAGACACATGTGGCAACAAAGATACTACATAATCCTAATCATAATTCAGTGACGTCAGCCTCTGCCTATCCTATCAGACAGCAGTGTGTGTTCAGCAGCTGATTTGTTGTGTGACTTGTGGAAACTGAGCTGTATGTATGTCTGTGAGCTATTGCAAGTTTAGATTCACCATATATCAGTACAGCCATGTTGAGTACGAAGTACATCTCATGAAAAGTGTTGGCATTTGAGTCATCTGGACAATCAAAGATTTGATCCTCTTTGAAACAGTGGATTTTGATAAACAGATAACACATAAAATAAGTGTTTTGCAGTTCTTTTCATAATTAAATTTGATAAAAATCTGGCATCTCAGGTCTGACACCCTCTGTACAATTTAGGTATTTTGCGTCATCATGCCAAGATCTAAAAAGCTCTCTAAGGCCTTTAAAAAAAGTTTTTGTTGTGGCTGGCTTTGAGTCTGGCCAAAGATATGACAAGATATTTCAGATAAACCTTTTCACTGTGAGAAAATCATTTGAAAGTGGTGCAGATTTCCAGCAATTGCCAAGGTGTTCAAGGACTGGCTGCCCCAGAAAATTCAGCTCAACAACCCCAAAACTTCATCACAGGAGCTGCAGGTATCTCTGAAATAGTTTTTTGTCAAATGCTGCATCTACATTCAGAAAGAGATTGCACAAATTTTACCTGCATGAGATTCGGGAGAATGACTTTGCTGTTCAGACATTAGAGTAAAAATGCAGTCTGCCAGTGAATTTACAAGCATAGACCAGGCCTTTTGAACTAATGTACTCTGGACAGACGCATCAAAGATGGAGTTGTGTTTTGCACAGAGATGATAGACATGTTTTGAGCAGACTACAGACAGCTTTTCAGGAAACAAACCTCATACAAACTGCAAAGCATGTTGGTGAAAATGTTATGGTTTGGTGTGGCTTTGCCATGTCAGTGACTGGACAGCCTACAGTCACTGATTCAGCAAAGAGTTCTGCATCACATCAAAGCCCATTTCAAGATAATGGAAGGCCATCTGCCCATAAGTTAAAGTTGAACTAGAAGTGGACCTATTAAAGAATAATGACCCTAAGTACACTAGAAAATCCACCAAGAAATGGCAGTAAAAGGAGACATGGAGGGTTAAGGAATGGCCTAGTTTTGACGTTTTGCAGCCCAATGAAATCATGTGAAATGGGCAGTATGTTCAAAAAAAGCCTTCAAAAGTCTTGCAGCTCATGGAATTTTGGAGGTAACCATTAACATTTTTAATAAAGGAGGGCAATACAAGTTTGTGAGGCAAAAATAGATTATTGTATTTACTTATTTCACAAAAGAATATTATATCCGTTGACATTTTTGATGAATAAATGATTGCAAAAAGACAATTTTACTTGTTTTTACTTTTTTGTAGGCAGTTTCAAAGGAGATCAAATGCTTCTTTCTGCAAATAAGTCAAAGACGAAACAATTTCCACTATTCTATGCATCTATTTTTTCACATGACTGCACAGCGGGGCTACAGATAGCCTATGCAACTTGACAAACTTAAAAAGTGCTATGCAGAATGAAGTCAAAAAGGCTATATGCAAATTCCTCTCCAATGATAAACTGCAATTTATGGTTTATTTCTACAGGTGGACCTTTGCTAGAGAAATTAACTTTCTGGCAGGAGCCTATGATGAGTTCAAACATACAACACCATGGGAAAATATGAACACTGGTCAGATGGAAAAGCAGAAAATGGTTTCATTACTATTAGCTTCTATTTGCTGCTATAAACAAATACTCTCCCTTGTGTTCCTAGGCCTAAATACCAGCGCTGGCCCTTTTGCACTGCCCTTAGCCCTTCCTATGAAAGGTCACTGGCTTACCGGAGGTGGCATGGTGTTCTCTCAACTCTGCATGGTGCTAGCAGGGGAGAAGGGTGGAGACAGAAAAAGAAAAGTAAAAACAGCAAGAAAAAAGTAAGAGGGGAAAACATAGAAGACAAGAAAGAGAGTGAGAGGGATTGGAAGAAGTGTGTCAGAGGTTTTTGGATAAAGATTAAAGGAGGGGAAGGGAGGAAGGGCATCCACCATGTGTTGTTGACCAGATGTTGGCAGTGGTAGGTTTGCGTGCAGCAGGGTTGGTGATAGTGGGCAGCATCAGCATCAGCATCAGCAGCAGTGGGAGAAGCCGCAGCCACATGGGACGACAACAAATAATAATAAAAAAAAGAAGAGACAGGAGACAGAAAACAAAAGAAAAAACAGACATTAGTTTAACCAAAATGTTGATGGAAGACACAACTTAACACAAAACTGACACGAGATTGGGGTAGTGAGGGAATGACAGACAACTGGGTAATACAAGAGAAATGGATAATGACGGGACTGCACGGCAAATACACATAATGTTGTATTAAACCTGTAACATCCTAGAATATATTTCAACAATAGTTGCAGTATGGAAAAAATAATAATAGACTATGTCAGTGCACTTTAATATAGCACCTAACAACTGTTTTCATTATGGAACATTCTATTATTTGCTCTACCTAAAAAATGCCAAATAAAATATAATGCTAAATCATTGATGACAAAACAAACACATTTGACAAGCTGGAATCAAAAAGTTCATGGTATTTTTTGCAAAAATCACTGACAAAACAGTTATCAAAATAGTTCATAAGCCTTTAACAGAGACTGATTAATCTACTAACTGCTGTTTTAATTGTGATGCATAAAGTCATGCCTTAAAAGAAGCAAACATAAATGAATTACAATTAGATTTTTATCATGTTCATAACTATGCATGACTGCGCTATGAGCAAAATGATAAGGCCAGCATACTAACATGCTCTCAAGCAAAGTTTCAAGTAAATTTGAAGTAAAAATGTAGTATTGTCAAATGTGGTATTGTTATGTTACACATGGCTGTAATAAACAGAGCAGAAAAAGCTGGAAACAAAGCCAGGACTTTATCAACTGCTGAATAAACTTTAAAGAAATAGAAACAAAACTGTGGCCATCTACGAGAGAGGTGAAAACAATCAAAGAAGCAGAAACAGCTCATGTGTCATGTGAGTTGACTCTTTATCAGAAATGTTTAGAACCACCTTGAGCAAGCATTAACAATATATTTGCAAAACTGGGTAAGTTCTAGAGAATTTTGCCTAATGCGAAGTCTATGAATATTTTGGGAATACAAGACAATGCTAAAATCCTGAGGATTAGTCAGCAATATTCAGCAGCTTTACTGTACCAGTTAACATGTAAAATACTAACATATGCTACGTAGAGAAGTATTTGATCATCAAATTCATGATGGCACGAGAAGAAAACTGATGTGATAATGAACATCAGAAGGATTCATCCAGGCTCAAGTGGCCTAACAATAATAGTAACAATAACAACAATAATAATTATTATTATTATTTAATTAATTACATTAATTTACTTAATTATTAATTAAGTCTAATTCACACGGCAGTAGCAATCATTGCTGAGAAGCCATGGTCACACACCCTCCTTCTGTTCACCACAGAGAGCAGAAGCACTTAACAGCTGGTCGAAAAAGGAAGAGGCTATGATTTGGTTTGCTCACCGCGGCTATCCTCGATCCTGCAAGCAACATCTCTGCAGCGGAACAGTAGCAACTTCACTACTTCTCTTCAGCCACAGTCACAGCCATCTCTCAGACTCACAACATACCAACACACTGCGGTATGGTCCAAACATTGCCACCCTTAGGAAGACGTCTGGCTCTGGTTTGTGTAGAAACGGCCATTTAACAAGACCCTAATTAACCCATGTTGCCAATCCGTACAGCTGCAGTGGGCAGCTTCAACGCCATGGTCATAACCGGAGCAGGACGTGATCGTCTAATCCCCAGACAGACCAAACGGCCACAAACAGCTCAGTAAGGAGAAAGACAAAGAAAACTATGCCACTGATTGGATATTGCTCAGGTAATCAGGAATGGGAAATCAAATCGCCAAGTGCTGATTGGTTAGAACCCTGAGAGTCACTGTCTGAGAAGATAGAAACACTAAGAGCTGCTTACAACAATAAGGCAAAGGGATTAGGAAACTTTCGCTGAACGTCAGAGGTCGAGCACTAATGCTTTGTGGAGAGGCATCCAGAAAGTGGTTTTGTAATTTAATCTTGGCTCAGCTGATCGTCTCACAGAGGAAAGGCACAGTTAGACTTTGCTCATTCCCCTCAGGTTGACCTGCAGACATGGGAGTGGAGAGGTCAGAGGAGGCCAGGTGGATTCCTAGATAGTTCTTCCTAAGTAGTCCAGGGATCCCAGCCAACAAACCTCTGTTGTTCCAACCTGTACAGTAACGCCGCCTTCTACAATCACAGCCTGAGTCTAATCCCACAGCAAACTATTTCAATCAAACTCTCTATTTGGTTTAAAAAGGGATAAACTCATCGCAACTGTCTGCAGCTTCCTTGACTGACAGACTGATGTGTGAATCCAGGGTGGATGCTCTCTATAAAAACCTCACCTCATGATTAGTGCTGATTAATTATGCAGATGAGTGTGTGGGGGTGGTGAAGAGGCTGACAGACAAAGTGAAGGGCCACAAAAAAATCTCCAAGTGTCACTAACAAAAAATATTAACTGCGACAGGCAGCCTGAGAAGCGCTTTATTGGTACAGTGTAATGAGAGGGCACTGCTGGATCACGGCATGTGGCAAGGCTAGATTAGCATTTGAAAAGCTTTTTTCCACTGTAAATTGACAATCAAGCAGGGGAGGCTGGTGCAGTTAGATCTAAATGCATGACAGACTGATCAAAGGGGACCAAGCAACTGGCTACACTTTGAATCAGCCCTGCTTATATATTTTTGGAAAAACAGTTGATTTTATGCTGCTTAAAACCTACAAGTATCGTGAGCTTGACTTCTTTCATGTTTCTCTTTGTGTCTGTGGTTATTGATGAGAAGGTCAGGCTCTCTGTTTTGTCTTCAGGTTTTTAATATGTAGCTTAGAAAATACACTATAAATCATGAAGTAGCTTTTGATGCTGTGTTAATGTAAATACGCCAGTATCAGGGCTTCACTGGGCATATATTTATGGATAAACAACAAAGGCAGGTCAAAATTCAGTCCTTTCTTTTCTCTGCTGTGCTGGGTTTACAAATCATTCAGCAAGCAGCTCCTCATTTTTAGCTGGTGCCGACAGTCCCATCCAGCAGTTAAAAGGACAAACATCAGCAATGAAAGGTCATATCAGCTGTTACTAATCAATAGTTTTTCCATCAGTGAATCAATGGCAGGCCAAAATAGTTGCATGACTCTCCTCAGCTCCACTCATGCTCCCTCTCTTTGCACATTTGGTGACAACTTCAGAACCACTCTTTAGGTTAGGACACCTACGGCAGATGTCACTGAGGATTTATCCATCTGTATATACGCTCTACGGTTCTGATCCATGTGTACTGAGTACTCAGATCACGCACACAACTACGAAATCAACCTTCATTCTGACCTCTGCTACACAACTACATGATAAGTTATGTGACTGTATCCTGCACTGTTGGGATGCAATTGCTGTGACAAAACATGTCCACAGACAGACATATAAATACCTGTCAAAGTACTCAAAGAAACCTTTGTGGTAGTTCCACCACATTTTTGCAGCATTTATTGTGGCTGTTAAAAAAAGTGTCTGTTCTTCTGTCTTTGTATTCTCTGCAAGTGAGCATCTGTACTCAACTGAAGATTGTAGGCTGAATGAAGTAAAAGAAGCATCAGGATACAGTCGCATTCAAACAACTGAGCTTTCATTTGCACCATATGAAAAAATGTAAATGATCAGCTTCACAGTCTGAAACCAGCTGTTAATTAAAAAAAATACATTGAGGTAAATTCATAAAGCTACAGCTGTCATTTTGCCAAGGCTGTTCGTTCCCCCCATATGGCATTGTCAGAAATGCAGAATTTAAAAAAAAAAAAAAAAAACTATTTAGCAATGCAGCATTTTTTTTTATTTATTAGTTATTCAAGATCAGAAATCACGACACTATAGAATATGGCCATTTAATATAGATGTACCCACAAACAAAATGACCTTGCGCTGAGCACAGGCATGTCTTATGCATGTGTACGTTATGTACGGATACTGAATCACATGACCTAAATATGTAGCGAGTGGCAGGAATTGATGTGATTTGGAAACACCCCCACAATTTATTCAATTGTTCCTTGTATGATTTCCGACGGATAAGTCCTGATAAGTCCACAGTGGTGGATTTATAGTAGGATCGCAATCATGATCATCAGCAGGCAGCTGATGTAGTGTTCGACTTGTTGTCATAGTTACAGCGACGCCATGCTGCTATCTCACAATGATACAGAAATCTGTAACAAATCCACGAATCCAGACTATAAGCTGCATCACTGCCAAAATCTAATCACTTGGTCCTTGTGTCATTTCTGACCTTCCCTGAAAATTTTATTCAAATCCACTAATCCGTTTTTGAGTAATGTTGTGAACGGACAGACAGATGGGCAGACAAGCACACGGACAAATATACGCCGATTGTCACATAACTTCGCCAGGTTTCTTGGCAGAGTAATGGATACTAAGGTCCATCCAAGTATAAGACTTGACTTTGTAATATCAAATGCTATAGGAGATGGATGTGGGGCAAAAATACCTTAAAACCAGTAACTTTAAGTTTCATTAATTGATTTTAAGGAATATACCGATGATTGTTCTAAATAATATTCTGTTTCCGAAAGAAACAAATCAGCACATGTCCCTTGACACACTTTCAGTCTCTATTTACTGATACTTGTGGTTCTAACTTAAGCAGCTGCAGCTGTAAGAGCACTGAGCTAAATAAACAAATGATTTGAATTTAGTAAGACGGTGGGTTTAGGGGGTTTCTAAAGTCATGGGTCTAGTCTGAAACTATTAAGCTATTCAACTTTAGTTCAGTGAACTCCTTTTTTAAAAGGCACAAGATGAGTTTACGCCACTTTATATTTAATTAAACTGGGTTAAATAAAGGAAAATATCCCCTTGAGGGATTTATTCACTTGAACTCAAGAGGATCATCTCATGTTGAATAGAAAATACGACATGGCCAAGATTGAATTGCATGTATCAAGTTACCGTTTATTCAGCATTTTATCATTAAACTGTTTCGGGTTATAATGTCATAATACTCCGAAACCCATTTCAATGAAGCGGTGCTGAGTGTTTAAATAACTCAAACACACTACACACTACACACTGACACAACTGACTACAGGTGCTGGGAAAGCTGACATCTGACATCCATGTTTGATTAAACAAACATTTTAGACATGAAACTCCATTCCCAGTCCAAGACATCTACTTAAATCTAACTGATACTGAACTATTCAGGCTTGTACTGACATTCATATCATGAGGTCCTTACTGCCATCACAATCTTAACAATGTTATCACACATTGTAGATTTGCCCGATATCATGCATGCCTACTAAAATACTGATTTATCCGTCGGGCTCTGACATTCAATAAGCCTTCAATATAACCACATTCCTTTCTTATACAGTGAGTATCTCCACTAATGCAGCTGGACTTTCAAGACACGTGTCAACCTTTTTCCCTCGTCAACATCCTTGCAGCATTTTTCTCTGATGACAAGAGATGAGAATATTTTGACCAGAATCCTGTGCTGGGCTTAAAGCATCCATAAAAACTCATTCTAATAGGGAACAGTGGTTGAAATATGCATCTACATTTTTACCTTTCTTACTATTCATTTCAACGCTGGTGATAATTCCTGTTGTCAGATAGAGGAAAACTACTCGACATACTGTAGGCTCACAGCAATTGTCATGTAACAGATAAAGCATCCAACCAAAATGTTTTTATGCAGGTAGAGTTTCAGCTTCCACTGAAGTGTGGACCAAATAGGAGATCTTAGATAAACCAAAAGAGTTGAGCAATCAGGATGTTAGTGAACATGATTGCATACATAAATGAAATATTGTAAGACTGAGCAGCGATATAATCGACTCAAAATACAGAAACGAAAGGCAGGTTTTGCTGCAACACATGACAGTGAGCAAACGTTAGCCTGCTCTGTTTGATCAGGGAGAAGTCGAATAATATGAGCCAGAACAAACTGACTCCTGATGACAGCTGACGCATTTAGATACCAAGGTAGTCTGTTCTTTCAGGAAGGACAAAACCTAATAGATATGTAATTTAAGGCCTGTACTTCAACTAAGACTGCAGATGCATTTCGATATATTTGCAACATCTCTCTACTTTAGAATATGTCAGTGTCACAGCGATTAAAACACAAACGTTCATATTTTAACAACCTTCAGGTGTGAGTGAGTTGAATGTGTAACTGTATATCACTGCATGTACACCAGACAACCTTTACTGGATCAACAAACGCAAAATAAAGAAAGACCAATGTTCCCATCACTTCAAGGTGTAGCGTGGCTGTCCAGTTCTCCTCAGGCAGAACACAGAAAAAGCAAGGTGACATTTTGCTGTCTGAGTCTTTTTCATCCGCCTTTTATCTTGCTTTCAGACCAAAGCCAGCAGCCTGCTGTGTCAATGAGATGACATGCAAGGACAGTGGAGCACATGCTCTGAACTAAAACTGAAATATTTCACATTCTGTCTGAAGCAGAGACGTGAAGCAAAAACAGAGAGAGGAGTCAAACCATCTGGTGTTTTCTTTTTCCTTCTCTAGTCTTGAGAGAAGTCATTGAGTGGCTTGCAAATATAAAATTTTGCAACAAATACACAGAATATTTTATAAATCCGTATTCTTATTTTTTTCTGTACAGGGAGCAGCATAAACAGTCTATGCATCCGAGACTACAGCCCCTGTGTATGGGCCACCTGCTAGTGATGCAGGTTGAGGTTCATATGTGCTGTCATTCGTTGATCCTAAGAACGTTCCTCAGGCTGACATCTTCCACAAGACTAATCAGAATACAGTATAGCTAACTACGTTGTTAGCTTATCTTGTTTTGTTTATCTCTATTTCACATGCTGTATCCAATCAGTCTGCTGAAGCCTCCCTCCACTGTTACTTTGGGTGAGATGTGATGACACCCATCCCAAGTCCTGATCAACATCCAGCCCTCCTGTGATCCATGATTTGTCTACATGTGTATTCAGAGCCAGTGAGCAACAAACTTTCACAGCAAAAACAATCTTTCAAAAAAAATGCATAATAAAATAATTGTCGCCATTAATTACACGTTAACATGCCCAGTCCTAATATATATATATATATATGTATATACACTGTGATGATTAAATGTTCCCTTAATTTTTTTGAGCAGTATATAGTTTTAAAACAATGTATACACAACTACCACATGCCTGACTTAGGTTCAACTACTACTGAACTGGTACTTAATTTCTACTAGATATGTCCTTGAGCTTAACCAAAGAATTGGCGCCTATCTGGACATATTTTCAAAGAATTAGTAAAGCCTATGAACCTTCTATTCTTTCTTTGACATCACTGTGTTTTCTCTACCTCAGCCTGCTAGTGCTACAGTATTGCCATCCTTTACTGTCGGGTTCTACGGAGCAAAAATAGCACAACATGTGTGGTAATTATCATTAGCAAAAGCAGTGAACACACCATCCAGGTACCAGCTTCTCATTTTTAGACAGTGTAGACTCGCTGCCAGCTGTTGCTAAGAACACAATTTAGATCAAGAGGCTTGTGAAAAATAAGGTATAAAAGCTGCAGCTAATATTTCATTGATACATATTTAATCAGCATTTTGGCAATTGTCAGTATGTGGTTTGTCTAGAGACCAAAATAATTCTAAAGAAAGTGTACAGCTCAACTATCAACACATATTCATATGTATATAGAAGATGATGATGGAAGACCTTCAGTAAATACATTTTATTCTACTGAAACTCATATTTCCCTCATTTTCTCCAAAGCTTCCAAACTTCTATGACAAACCCTGCCTCACGCACAGAGCACGCTCTCTGTGGAAAGATGAAGAGTGCTTACGCAGAATAAATGCCATGACATATTACATAATGTTTAAACATCACTCGCAGCAGATTTCTGACCCAGTTTTTTAGTAGCAGGGAAAGAAGAGATAACACCAATAGGCTTTTTCCCCAGTATCTTCAGGGCACCTTTTGTCAATTATTCAACTTGAAATCAAAGCACTATGTTATGAAAGCAAAACCTAAAAAAATGGTCTAACACTCTCCTGTGTATTCAAGCAAATATCTAGAAAACAGTCAACCAGTTCCCCTTGTGTGTGTTAGAGGTCATGATGGAAAAAGATCGACAATTACAGAGGCTAAAGAATATCAAAAGAGAGAGAGATTTAGAGAGTCTAGATGCTAGACTGGTGCTGGTTGGCTGAGTCAAAAGAGGTTTCAGTGTCAGCTTTTTTTAAAAAGCTAGACAGTACAGTTTATAAATCTAGCGACTGCATCCAAGCATTGCTTTATTTAACGTGTTAGCTCGCTTTATATACAAGCTTTGGAAAGTGTGAGTCACAGTTTCATAGTTCATGTCTGGGGTTGTTTAACCTTCACAGGGTTCATCCTAATGCAAAAAATAAACTAAGAAAAAAATACTGTAATCTCCTAAGGCATCTGAGGGAGAACATTTGGTACAAACAACCTTGACCTGTGTGGGTGCTCTATCATCAGCTTTTTGGCTGCACCAATACCCTACCTGCCAGATTTGACTCTTTGCAACCTCTACTCCAAAATGAAAAGCAAGTTAAAGGCTTGCAGAAGAGCCAGTGTGCTTCACGGATGATGGTTAAGGAGTGTTCAAGTGTGACAGGAACACTGGGAGGGGTCTATCATTGCACGAGGATCCAAATATGAATTAGTATGGATTTTGCTTGTTTTAGACACAGACTTGATTTTTTTCACCACATCTTGTAGTTTGTCCAACTCTCTGATTTATTCTGGAAGAACACCAAACAATCTTCCAAAATATATTGTCTAATTGGGTCATGTAATGATTGTGATAGAGTGCTATATAATTCAAGTCTCTCACACATTTGGTTAGCCCTGTACGGAGGCATCTTCTACTTTAATCTGTTTTTGAAACATGCAGGAGAACACTGGCACATCATGAGATGAAACGAGACTTTTAAAAGTTTTATCTTACATTACAGTCAACTGTGTGTCCTTATTTATTATGTGGGTTGATGCAGCTTTGACTCCAAACACAATTTTGATATATTTTCATAAGGTTGATTGTGTCTAACAATGTGGCTAACAGAGGCTTACTTACACTTCGAGCAGAAGGTGAGAATTAAATAACCTAAGTTTAAAATGTTTTTTTCATTTACCTTGCAAATTTACACTTAAACAGTCAATGAAACGACATGGGTCTGTTAAGTTTGTTACTATAAACAGTCGGTTTGTCACTATATAACCCACTCATTTGATTTATTGTGAATGTGAAAATACTGATCTGTGCAGGCTGACATAAAAAGCTACATTTGTTAACAGCGAGCATGTGACTTCAGTCTACAGTAGTTAATGTAATGTCAAAATATTCATCTTTAATATGATTATGCTATTTCTCCCCTTTGTAACAGCAATCACTTACAATACTGACAAACTGCTTAACATGTTAATATAAAATGGTGACTTTGTGTTGTTATTGCCCTTGGAGAGTAAGAACAGCCACTTAGGTTAATATGAGTCTCCCACCAGCTTCACACTATAATGAAGTGTCCAACAGCAGCTGTAGTGACAGTGGATTAATCAACAATGCTTATGAAGCCTGGCATGGAGTTCTGTTATTTCTGAAGCTAATGACCTGTGTATTTATGACTGGATTACACTACCGTTGAAAAGTTTGGGGTCACCCAGACAATTTCGTGTTTTCCATGAAAACTCACACTTTCATCCATGTGCTAACATAACTGCACAATGGTTTTCTAATCATCAATGAGCCTTTCAACACCATTAGCTAACACAATGTAGCATTAGAACACAGGAGTGATGGTTGCTGGAAATGTTCCTCTGTACCCCTATGGAGATATTCCATTAAAAATCAGCCATCTAGACTGGATTTCTGATTCATTTAATGTTGTCTTCATTGACAAAAAAACTATTTTCTTTTAAAAATAAGGACATTCCTAAGTGACCCCAAACTTTTGAACGGTAGTGTATGTACTGTGGTGATGATGCTGTATAGTATATATTAGTAAAGATTTATACCAGTGATTCACCAACACAAGCTACTGTGATTTTAGCATCACAAAGACCCTAAAAAGTAGATCAAAACCTTTTAAAAGCACCTGCTCTGAACAAAATTCTATTTTAAAAAAAGGCAAATCTAATCAGTCTCATAAAATTATCCAGAACTTGTCTTCTCTGCTGAAACCCACAGTTTGTAAATAACCATCAGATAATTAATTTCCTGGAAAAAACATTGCATGTAATGATATCTTGCTTCTATTCGCTGTGCCAGTTTTAATTAAGAAATCTGACACAAGCTAGGTCATTGTAAGAATGTCCTAATCGAGAGTTTCTGACTCAGATATTTACTGAAAAGACTGAGAATTCTCATAGAGGGAAATCATCACAGACTGCTAAACGGAAGGATGTGAATTCCATTCTGGTCTTATTTCCAGAAATGATAAGCACTAATAGAAGTCTCCTGACATCAAAACAGGCCAGACGGAAGCTCCAGTGGGTCACAGCACAGCAATAGAGAGGCATTCACAAGCATGTTTAGAGTCCTGGGAAAGCATGTGAGAAGACAGATCCAATTAAACTAACCTGAGTTATTTATGACCAGGGCAATGAGAGTGACTAATTGTTACACCTTCAGCATTCTGAACAATTATTCTGTGAAATGGCATTAGAATGACTGACGACCTTCGCACAAACATATAGCATATTAATACTGTACTTTTACAATCTGATTGCTTGGGGTGGAGGACTTTTAAATGAGACATTTCCGGATTTAAACTAGAATTTGGTTCATATTAAACTCTTGTACCATACATGTACGGGAAAAATAAACAACTCATTTTGACAGTGAACCTTAGATATTTGAAATTATATTTGAACAGCATTGCAAATAATGCACTTTACTACAAAGTACAATATAAAAATTACCAGAAATACATGACCAAAACTCTGTAAAGTACACCTAAGTATTTTTATGGGTTGCATTAATGCACCTGACAATTTGCAGGACATTTAGATAATAATAAAACTCCCAGCTGCACAACACTGCTGCAGATGTTTAGGGAACATTGGTAAACTGTAGCATCTATTAGGAGTAAATTTTAGCTTCAGAAAATAAATTAGGTTACACGCTTCCCACTGCTCAACTTTCTGCATGCACATCAGCCACACAACAACACCTACAACCACAAAACAATTCTCAGTAACACAGATATGATGAATCATATCTCAGCCATACATGCTAACATTCATTTATATAAAAAGACATATGCAGAGTCAGTCTGAGGTCCTGATTATCAATCATTTTTCAAGGTATTTTTGCAATTTAGCCAATAATAGATTTGTCTAATGAAAAATATGGAAGTGAAACTTTCTGGCTATAGCTTCGGGCTTGCTCTGGGGGTTTGGGCCATTTGGGTTCTGTAAATCTTCTTGAGACAATCTGAATTGTAATTTGTGCTATATAAATAAAATTGAATTGAACTGAATAGTTTTCCACAGCCCAAAGACATTCAGTGTAAGGTCATGCAGCATCAAAGAAAAGCGGCAAATCCTCACATTTTCAAAACTGCAACCAGAGATTTTTTTTTTTTTTTTTTTTTTTTTTTTAGCATTTTTGCTTGACAAATGTCTTTTAAATCGATTATTCAATATCAAAAAATGAAATTGCTTTTGTATTTTCTGTCAGGCAGCTCTAACTGAGTGTCCAGGAGCAGTGTACAGCTGATCAATCTAGATGGTGAAAGCTTTTTCTAGTAGAAGTACTTGTGGAGAAAAAAAGAAACACTCCAGCAGCATGTCAAACATCCATACAATCGACCTTGCATGGTTCAGCACTCTCCCTAAAGCCAGCCCTGCTACATTAAGCATCAAAACAGTACTCACTTACAGAAAACAGGTGGAAACAAAAAACACTTTACTGAAAGAAGCTTACTAATTATTCTTTGTTTGTCTTCTGTCACAAAAATAAAGTGAGGCAAATGTAAAACTGTTGTAAAATACAAGAATTGAAGTCAAACAACTGCAGAAATTATCAGATAAAAAGGAGCACCACAATACAATTGTACAATCTCAGTGACGTACATCTGAGACTAGATTGAAAATTCTACTTTATAAATGATGGTACTGCACTTCACATTTGTGCAATACCAAACAGCCACAGCACTTCAATTCACCATATCCTAAAGATCCTTCTCTGCAGCACTAGTTCAGTGTGAAATCACTGATTCCAGGCCAGCATGCGGCCGTGTCAGAGTGGCTTTATCTATCACAGAACTGACACATCTGCCGGTAAAAGGAGGGTCCACGTCCAAAGCACGAGTTCAAGCAGGCAGAGAGCTACAGTATGAGATGCAGCTCTTGGATGCTGCTCAAATGGCTGCTGATTTACAGCTGGAGTGGAACTGCAACATGCGCCATAAATAAAATGTACTAATCGTATAGACCTCAAGAGTGTGGCCAGAGCGGCTCGGTTGGCCCAGATACCGTCCAAAGCAAGGCACGAGTCTAGGCAATAAACACAGAGATCCAAGGCATTGATTCATTTCTGAAGCTGGCAGAAAGGGAGTAGCAACAATCTCGCAGGCCATCAGTTTTGTGTTGAGTTGTTGTCTGTAAAGATGGGTACCAGAGACCAGTAATAAACAGGCCTCGACGTTTAATTTTTAATGACCCAAGGATGGGAAAGCTCTGCTGTTATCATTTCTGCTCTCAGTACTGGACAAACTAAGCAAACAAATTTCCTATTTATTATTGCTACATAAACATTATCTTGCACTTTATATTTCATCAGCTCAAGTTTCAAATTTGCCTGTGATGCATTTCTGCTATTCCCAATCCAGATGACAGATCTGTCTCACAGCCAAACGCTGCAGCACTGTGCACTGCAGACACACACAGACTCTGCTTTGAGTGACAATGACATAAAGAAGCAAACATTCAAAAGTGTGGCTACACTTCACTGGAGTCCAGGCAGACAATGTTTGTTGCTATAAGCTCAACAAGTCCTTTGCTGGTAAGAGCTGAATCATGATCAATGTGTGGAAACATCCAGTGAATAGCCCAGCTTGTAGCTCATCTTTTCTTGCCCCAGGTATGGTGAATATGCTAGCAGCCTAGAGTCCTCACACAGAGTGAACTACATTATAATAACACAGGTTAATAAATAAAATAAACCATTGTCTATCTGACTGCTATTGGTGTGGTCATAAATTCAATTTTAAATGGTCAGAGTTCCAGATGAATTATTAAGAGCCCAGACCAGTGATATTAAGGCTGCAGGGGAAAAAGAATTGTTCAAAACATTTTCTCACATAAAACGATTCATTTCTATAATCACAGTAAAAAGACTATCAAAGAAAAAGTATAAGTCTGGCATTCAAGTTTTAACCAAAAAGTGAAGAAAATCTATAATTTTTCTCCTAAAAATATAAAATTAACAGATAAAAGAATAGTTACAGTACCACATCAAAATTCTGTATTGGCAAGAGTAGCAGTACTGTGAAATTATTAATAATACCTAACTTTTAGTCTGTTTCAACTATATAGAGAGACAACAAGCAGACCTGCAGATGTAAAGTGAGTGAGGACAGCGCAGGGTTCACATTTCCTTCTACGTCACTGATGTATATAAAACAACATGAACAAAGCATTGCCATTTATTCCTTTGGCAGAGCTATGTTGGGCCCAACATTTCTAATCATTAGGAACAAAGGTGTGGGGAGAATGTTAACTAGACTGTGGCACAATGGTTTCACTACTCGAGTCAAAAAATGACTTAAATCAGTGGTGCATTTCAGCACTGTGCAAGGGAGCAGGTGTGGAGAACATGGTGGCATCATTTAGACGCTGACCCACAGTGCTGCCTGTCAGAGCCCAAAATCTGCTCATGTTAATTATGCTACTGCATTGGAGGGAGGTTATTATGTCAGTCTTTAAATAAATCTCTACTGCCTTGAAACTTAGAAGAGGCTAATAAAGGGACTAAAAATCTTAAAATAGAATGCATCTTCAACCAGGGATCTGTACGCTGCCTGATGCTCAGAATAACGTGACTGATACTGTTCTGCATACATTCATGAACCGTCTAGAGCGATTGTGTTTAAGTCTGACACTGTGGATCCCTGCTCAATGAAAGACTAGGCCTAAATCCCCCAATAAATCTGTACAAATTCACAGAGGAGGTTCATTCTGAGCTTTATTTATACACGGGGGTCTCGACTTAGATCGACTTTCGTTCCTACGGTGCAACGTAATGCGTGTTTCGCTGTAAGTCAGAACTCACATATGTACATAAGTACCTATGTTACTCAGCTACGCTAACCCAGTGGTAAAATCATAATGTAGGACGTAAAAACACTGTACAGTAAAAATCAGAAGAGTCTGACTTACGCTTGGGAGTCATAATGAAGGGCAATAAGTTTCCAAAAAAACAACACAAAGTTCAAAAGTAATAAGGAGCATATTTTTACTGTGATTTATACGTGGACTTACAGACATTTATGATGGGCTTCAGAAATAATTGCATCCTTGGGAGGAGTAAGTCACAATGACACTAAATATATGGGCATTATGTCTGTGTTAAGATGTGACTGAGTTGTGACTCAGGAGGTGTCTGATTTTTGACGCACATTTTGGTAACTCACTTCATCTTATTTTTGTCTCATATGTTTTCATTCACCATCTGAATTGGAAAAAGACCAATGGCACAAATTTCTAAGAAAGAACAAGGGTGTGTGACAGAGGAAAGACTGTTAAGGACTCATTAATTAACATAAAACATTAAACGGATTTTAAATTTTCTACTGGTATCAAACAGGCAGCAGTATTAGCAGCTACTCTGAGTTTAGGTGACCAAATCTGTACTGAGAAAGAAACTTCAATCTTCAACCTAAAATCATGGTGAAGACTACAGTTATTGGCCTGCAGTTGTATGCCGCTACCAAATACTCCAGCTGCCATTTAACTACATGTCTGTCCAGTTAGTTCACTGTGAAGGCCCTGAAGTGTCAAAGTTCACTGAGAGAAACTAAAATCTAATTATTTGTAAATGCTCACAGCTTGGCCAAGATGGATGAGTCTTGGCTAAAGACTGTCATAGAGCGCACTGGTGGGTAGAGAGCAGAGGTGGGTATCCACGATTACTGTCACAAGTATCTGAACAGAAATGGTCACAATCTCCCCCTCTGAGTTAAATAATGGCCAGAGAAGTGGTTTTAGCTGAACATTAGGACGTCAGAGTGAAGTTAACCATTGACCTTTTCGACAGAAAACACAATCACATCAATCATCATCTTATCCTACAAGACATTTGTGTAAAACTTTGACAAATTAGTTTATGAATACTTGAATTACAGTGACCTCTGACAACCAAATTTTTTTATCTTTTCATCTTTGAGTCCAAGTGAATGTTTGAAGTGAAATTTAAGAGAAATTGCCTGATGGCGTTCCTGAACTATCATGTTCACAGGAATGAGATGGACAGACAGACAACCCGCAAACATAATGCCTACACTCTCAGCTGTCGCAGAGGCAAAACAAAGACAGTATTAAGCCGACAGGGTTTCAACAACGGGGACACCACCATGCAGCTGTAGCCGACAGTCTCTAAAGTGCCTTCCTTTTTTTTTGGATGTCTTCATAATTGCTTTTAAAGAAATTGGAAAATACTGTCCACTGAGAACAACGTGTACAAGTGTATACTTCTTATAAACAGCTAATGGCTTTAAATGGGTTTTTTAAAGTGGTGTTTTCCAATTCAAGAGAAAATAGCAAGTTGCTGTAAGTGGTATCAACAAGGCTTCTCAGTAAGTATCTCCCAAAAGGCAGCACTGTAGTGACTGTTTGTTAATGCGGTTCATAAGGCTGTTCATAATTTGATTTCTTTGAATAGTGAATATTTCTCTGTACAGATCAAGACAAGTCATTGCAAATGCTTACATTTTTTATTCTAAGTTTGTCTCAGCAAGAAAGTCAGATGAATGCACAAAATAAAATAAAATTAAAGATACTCAATTGCAATTAAATGTAAAGCCTCTACCCTGTGCTTTAGATCAGAAAATCTGAAGCACTGTATGGCGGGACAGGAAATCCATAGAGAGATAATTCTCAGCAGAAGGGCAAATTCCGACACTAGAGCAAACAGGAGCAGTCCTAACAGATTTCTGTTTATCATCTCCTCTCTTCACTACTAAGATAAACCTAACAATGTCCACTCAGAAGCATCCAGGAAGTAAGCAGATTAGTAAAGATGTCTGCTTTATTTAAGACATACAGCAGTTTTTACGGTCGTGTTTTTTCGGTGTTTTATCTTTAATGAGGAAGTGGTGGGGAGCTGTAGAGGAACCTGACACAGGCTGCATAGAGCATTTCATTAGACCGGAGGATTTCAGCACATCAGTCTTCAGAGCAGAGGAGGTGGGGGGTGGCTGGGTGGGTCCGTGGGCCTCATGCAGAGCGGAGTTCTGGTTTCATCACAGCAGGGGGGCACTTGGGGCTCAGGAGGAGCACGGGGGTGAGGGGGTATCTGGTCTTGTTAAAGAATTTAGAAATGCTTTGAGGAGAGAGTTAGATTAGGTGATGAACTTAATGAGGTCAAATGGTACCAAATACTGCAAGTAACACAATTTTGAATAGGAAGCCAACATGAGAATGAGCTCCATGTTAGAAAATTGGTATAATGCTTCACTGATCAAAGGCAGAGCGATGTGGTATGTTTTGACCCAGTCTCCACATAGCCAAGCTGTGAAAGAGAACATTCACCATCTAAAATTTAAAACCTCACAGCACCACTGAGGATTGGTTTAATAATGCGGAAACAGTACCACTGGCTGATGACAGCTGGATTTTCATCTTGTTAGTTGATTTGGATATCTGTGTCCAGCAGGAAGATCCAACTCGAAATATGGTTTAAGAGTTTCAGTTAATATGCTGCATAGAGACTTCTAATAGCATTATAGGTTTTAAATCATCAAAATTTTATGTTGCGCCCAAGCAACAACTCCTGGAGAACTGCTGAAATACTCAAAGCTATTTTGCATGTAATTTTAAAGTTTTGCAGTATATGCTCTGTAGCATGGGGACACCTTTTAATTCTGAGGGAACTGCACAATTCAATTCAATTTCATATTAAAAGACTATTAAAGAAGCATCCTATTGGACCAGGACTACATTCCAGACTTGTGTCTCAAATCGTACACCATAGCAGGTACATCACTAAAACTTGATTTTTTGAGTGAGCTCAGAGAAAATTTTCAGTTCTTTAGTGTCAAACTCCAAACATACTCATGTAAGAGAATTAACATTGACCTAAGGGAGCTTTAAAGAAAGGGTCTGAGTACATCTTCCAGCTCTCAAAGCAGCAAAGATGAATGTGCTGTCATATTGAGTGCCAAAACAAAACACCAACTGCATCAAACAGTCAGGCTTTAATCAATTTATGTCCTTACACAAGTGTTTTGGTGCATTCAGAACTGAAAATCCATTTAAGACCTTGGTGTAAAACCACTTGAATGCCTGTTCAAAAATGATTCTCTGTCCTGTTTTAGGAAGCAGCATGAAGCCCGGCTCCAGACTCCAGCAGCTGTTCAGAATGAATGAGCACAGGCCTTGGCTCATACTGTCAGTCTGATTACAGTCACTCCGGCCTAGCTGTCTGCACCCCTTGGATGCAGCCAAGACTCCTGCAGAGTCTCTTTTGTGGGGGGGAAATAAAGGAAAACAAAAACACAACTATTCCTGGAAAACTGTTGTTACATAACTGCATCCAAGCAAATAGATAATCGGTTAATTTGCCCTCATTCAAATGAGCCGCGCTGCATTTAGGTGGCAATTACGAACCATGATTGCCATTTTTGCTGTTAATTGATGTGATTTTCAGATAGACAGCGAAGCATGTCATTGTGCTGTGTTGTAAGCTTCCCTTGGCGTTAGAATTAGAGGGTTGCATTTCGACTCTATGATGTTTCCATAATGTACTTATATCCTTGCCTGTAGCTGTTTGCAAGCAACTAGAGACAGACCCCCCTCCTGCCCCATCGCCCCCATCATTTGGTTTGATTAGATCCATGCTTTGGCTCTCAGCCTGCAGCAGTCTTAATCACACACATGCTAGGAATTCTTTGAAAACACTTGAAGCAACAAATATTGAGCTATGCAACTCTCTCTACCACGCAAACAGAAACACTAAGCAGTGAACGAGAACACCATCAACAGATCACCAAAACTGTAAACTTTAATATCAACCCTACATCATTACAAATGAGCAATCTTTTGAGCTCCAGTCTCTAAAAGCACAGCAGGGGCAACTTCAGTTCGGTCTAATCTGCCCACATCTGACACTTTGACAGTCTTAAGGTTGACTTAGAGAAAGAGGAAATGCGTACCGTGTGTCAGTCCGTCAGCTGAGGGAGGCGAGCTCGTCGCTGCTACTGCTTCTTGGTCAGACTAAAGCTGGTACGACAAGCCACCGAGCTCAGCCCCGTCTCTCTCCCACACACAGACACTTGGCAAACACTGAAGGGAGGAGACAAGGCAGCGAGAACAAGCATGCAAGAGAATTCGAGCCTCCCTCCCATCCACCCTCCCTCCGTCTCCAATGAGTGATCTTTCCTCTCTTTCCTGCTCTTTTTCTTCCTGTCCTTCTCATCACTCAGAACCTTCAGTAATTTTGTTTCCCTACTCAGTAAATTTGTTACATCACCAGTGTTTGCTTACTCTTCCTCTGCTTTTATCTGTCCTCAGAACACTCATGGTGTTCCCTCTAGTCATCTCTTCATCCATCAAACTGTTTTTTTTTTCATTTTCAGCTACTTTTTTGACCCTGTGTAGGGCATTTCGACTACTATGCACCTCTTTTAGACATGTTTCTGAGACAAACATCATCTGACACAAAAGCCAGCAAAAACCACACAACCACGAAAACAAGGAAGTAGGGCGTCCTCTGTTTAGAAATGGGTGAACTCGGAGCCACAATTAAAATCTAGTGTACTGAAGCAGCTATTAGCGCAAGACAGAGCTCTGTGTACACCCTCGAGCGCAGTTACCGTAACCACACGACCCTTCCTCATGCTTTTGATGATTGGGGTCCTTCTGCACCAATAAACCAAAGCGACTGAGCCAATCTCCCCAGCCATCACGGAAAACCACCCCAGAGAAGGACGAGCGCACGACGCAGCCGCCCTGCGACCTTGTTATGGGTCCAGTAATGCAAGTTTTACTGCACTCTCCTCTGCTACTGTTTCCATTAATCCTCCTTAGCTGTTTTCCTCAACGGAGGGCATTTAAAGATACAACACAGGATGTAGAGCAGAGGTGTCAAACATGCTGCCGACGACTTTGTAAAATGCAAAAATCCCAGAGAAGACATTTAACTGCAAATTTTAAATTTGTAAAACTATACATTTTAAATAATTTCCAGACCATGACAAGTTGTTTTGATCATATAGTAAAATACTAGATTGTTCATTGTTCTTTTGTCGCTTTGTCACATTTTTATAATATTTTGTCTCGTTTTTTGTCTTTTTTTTGTCTGACTTTTGTCATGTCTCATGTTTTTGTCATTTTGTGTTTCTTTTTTGTCTCGCTTGTGTTTTTGTCTTATTTTTGTCATTTTGTGTTTTGCTTTATTCGTTGTTTGTCTATTTTTTGTTGTTTTGTGTCTCACTTTTGTCATTTTTTGTCTCATTTGTGTCATTTGTCTGTTTTTTCTGTTGCTTTATAACTTTTATGTCTAATTTTTTGTCTCTTTTTTGTTTTGTTTTGTGTCGTCTGTCCCGTTTTTTGTCATTTTGTTTCTCGCTTTTGTCGCTTTGTGTCTCATTTTTGTAATCTTTTGTCTTGTTTTCGTTGTTTTTTGTCAGATTTTTGTCGCTTTGATCATGAAGTAAAATACTGTATCATTCAGTTCCAGATATCTGAGACTAAATGTTTTGGGTCTTTGTAGACACTCTGTGATCTTGAAGTTGTAATGTGTAAATGATAAATCGAGGCATAATGTTGTTGAAATTGAATTTATTTTTCCTTCAGAAATTTCAGGTTGTTCTTAATGTTTTGTAAAAAGTGAAATCCTTAAATGTGAACATTTTCAGAATGTTTGCACTAAAACAAAGGAAACATTTGGATTTTTTTTAAAATATGTTTTTATGCTTTACTTTATTGGTCTGGCCCACTGGAGATCAAATTGGGCTGAATGTGGAACCTGAACTAAAATGAGTTTGACACCTCTGACGTAAAGCAACAGAAAAATGCTGAGGAGTTTGTCATTTTCGTTGAAGGTTGTTTGTAGACGCAGCAACGCATTTGATCTTCAGTACGAGCAAATTATCCACAAAACAAGACCAAGCAAAATGGCTGTGATTCCAGTCTCATCAACATTAGTCTACTCAGGCGAGGTAAACCTGAGGACTAAAGAGCTTACTTTTCAAATGCTTCCACATTTTTGTGAGTACTCTGCAATTAGGATGAAAATGATGAGTAATGGGAAACACAAGTACAGTCACCAGTAGCTGCTCTCAGAAATTTCACTCCATGAATAAAATCTGCGAGTGTTCTCGGCAAAAGTATCACCAGCTTGCCTCACATCATCATCATCATAATTTAGAACTTGTTGGTGGCAGTACAATGACAAAAAACTTAAGATAGTGCGAAAACTCGCCATGTCACTTCTGTTTTCTATTCTTGTTGGAGAGCCACCATCTGCCTTGACACATTTTTTTGGTTTGCTAGCAGATACATGAATGTGTCAGTTGCCAGGTAAGTTTGTTAAGGAATCATTTTGTGTCAGGCTATCACACGCTGTCTTCTCATCGCTACAAGGTTGCCAGGAAACCAGTGCAGACCCCAGGAGGCCATTTTTACACTTTGATTTATGCACAAAATAAACAAAAAACATCATATGGTGCTTCATTAGAGATGCTCTAGGCAGATTTTGCTAACTCCGGTCGGACCCAAGACAAGCTTATGATTTAAGGAGTTCAAGTTTGAACTGACAAAGAAAGTCCAGATCAAAACCAGTCACCATCGTCTGAGCAATCTTGAGCAACTATAGTTAGGTGGTTGGTGGCAGCAAAATAAGTTTCTAAAGTTGGAATGGCAAAGACGTCAGCAAATAGTTGACTACTTACACATCCAACAGACAGAAAACAACATTATCCTTTATTACTAATTGTTTTTCTGGCCTCTCAGTGAATGTGGGCTGAAAATTCCTCAGGGCTGGGTGATTAAATGAATTTTACAGGGAACATCTGGTTCTCTAGCTGCTAAAATCTTGCTTTTCGGGAGTGGTTTATCAGGGCTTTTTCTCTTACAATGGCTGTCTGCTACATCTAAAAAAAAACAAAAAAAAAAAACAAGGAGGACAGTGAAGTTCAATAAAACCAAGACGATGAGCTGAAAAATGCTAAAAAGCTCAGTGAAGCTTAACGGACGCCACAATCTGTAAGTCTTTGTAGTTTTGTCACAAAGCAACACTTTCCCCACAGAAAATTAATTATTAATTATTATGAAAATCTTTTTTGCAGCTTTAAAATGGGAAATCTTATTCTAAACAAACCAAGTTGTATTAGCAGTCATTGCATCGGACCAAATATAGTTCAGTTTTTTGTTTGTTTTACGGTTTGACTAGTTTTTAACTGTTTGGTAGCAAATAGAACAACTGTCGGAGATTAATTGGACTAAGCTGGCTTCATTCTCTGCCCCAAACTACCCGTCAGGTGGTTGAACAGATTTGGAAACATCTTCACCTCCACATCTTTCCACTGACATATCGGGGAGATCTGTGTCTGACTGTTTCTGTCACTCGAAACCAACAATTCATCACTCACATCAACTTCACGCAGTCCCTGGACAGCTGTGTGGAAGCGAAAAAGGAGCCAAAAATGTCACTTTTCTCTTGGTCTTTTTTCTTATTTTCTATTCAACAATTTGTTATTTCTCCATGTGAACAACCAGGTGCAGCTGCATGAATCTTCTGAATGAGTCTTGCTGATGAAAATGTCTGAAATTTCACACTAATGAAACAGAGGAAGTGTAAGAAAGACTTCTGTGAATGTTTATAAATAGTATAGTACTGTGAGCATACAGTAGTTGCTGTTTCAAGTTCTGAAAGTGATCTTTCACTGCAGATTGTGCATGTAAAAAATATCCTAACAGAGCAGAGTAAAATACATTTCTTAGAACAGACTTACAAAGCAAAAGTTGTAAGGACGCAGTGAGCATGGAGGGAGAGATGCCTGTGATTCGCACCATGAGGTTCAAAATTATTTTCATCTTGACAAAAAAAAAGGCCTGTTTCTTGCATGTTACTGTGGTGGCTGCGGATGTAAAACAACACAGCACTTTCTTCTCAAGGGAGCCTGAACTGAGCAGAACACACCAAACAAAAACTGCATCTATTACGCTCAGAAATGCAAACTCATTTGCAACAGAACACTGGCCATTATAATTAGACTAAAGAGTTCAGCTGCAGGCAGGAAGCTCCCGCTGAGAGTGATTTAGTTTGTGACTTTGACAATGTTTTCCCAAAGAAAAACCAGCAAAGCAAACATTTATAGTGCTGACTGCGACAGCAGCACAAAAACCCTTAAAACCTCTGAACCTCAAAACCCAACTCTACACCAGATTCTGTAGAAAACAAAACACTTGTCCTCTTTTGCACAAAAGAAAAGCCATATTTTCAGCTAAACTGGCAACCACACAGAGCAGATATGAAGAAATGCAAGTAGGAAAATATCTACAGAATGAAGAGTCACCATTTTGTTTAACCATTATTTGTAACACCTGTGAACATCAGAAAAATCCTGTACATGCTGATCTCAGATTTGTTAAGATTTTGGTAAACAAATAAAGAAATTCCACTTTATTTTTTATATTGTTTATGGCACTATAACTGTATATAACTGCACAAAAGGACTTCTTTTTTTTTTTAGTTTCCTTCACTTCTAGTCATGGTTGTGCTGTATTGGTACTGGACTTTACATTGCAGTGAAAAATGATTTCACATCAGGTAAACACGTAACGAGAGCAAAAATGGCCGGAATCTTATTGGAGTTCAGAGAGTTAATAGTAACTATGGTAAAAGCAATACATTAGGTATTTTGGTCATTTTTGTATTGTTTGAGAAACAGATCAAATGTCTACAATTGATTTCAAAGGTACCTAATCAGTGACTCACAACTTTCACACAGTTCTTAGTTGTGAATCTACTACAAGGGAACTTAAAGCTTAAGGTCCCAGCTGTTTTTCATGGCATTTGCTTCAATGGCTGTCAAACTCTGCAGTAAGATATCTCAGTCATGCTCAAAGAACACCGGATACACAAGGAAACTGAAGTCTTCCTGTGTCCTTTCTGAACCACTGGTGCACTTTCACAACATAAAGCACATTACTCCATAGCTCCAGCAGTTCTAGTGTTAAAGTCAATTCAGTATTCATGAATGCATCCTTCACTTACTGCATAGTATACATAACATCATGATATTGCTGTAAATAGGACTGTATACAGCAGCATCAGCAGCAGGATAGATTTGTAAAAGGGGACATGTATAATACATGATGCCACATATGATTAAAAGGACAGCTCCTCTCACTTCTCAGTATTGAAGCTAGCAGAATACACACTTCATCATAATTGCAGCCCATGTGCTGACACCCAATATATTACCCTCCTTGAGCCAAGGAACTAGATACTCCAAGAGGGACGTGTCTGTGTAGCTGACAGTTATATGTGCACAGATCGATTCACGGCAGCAAAAAAAACAGGGAGATAAATGTGCTTTAATCAGTTACTCGGGGTCGTATAGTAAAAAGGCAATGCTTAAATAGCTGGATCTCAAGGGGGCACACACACACAGTGCCTTGCTGAATTATCAGATCAATGCAATGCTACATGACTGTGCCTTTTTCATTCCTTGTGTCAATAAATCCACACTGCCCACCCACCACCTCTGCACAGCTAAAAGACGGATTTTTCTGTTTGACAAGGACTGAACAAATCTGGGCAGAAGCACTCCATTTCCTCCACTGCGCTGCACAGTTCAATCCTGGATGCTAAAGCCAACAACTGCCCCCATCATCATCCGAGGTTCACTTTGTCAAGCCTTTTCAAAGTTACTCTATATTTTCAGGCTTTCATTTGCACTTTTCTCTCAGCGCGAGGCTGAGCTAAAGCCGTGGAGGATAAGCTGGCTTTTCCTGTGTACTTGAACCAATTTACTTCAGTGGTGAGAATGTGTCTCATCAGCTCTGGCTGTCAGCGGTGCTCCATCAACAGCTTCCAGAGTCTGACCGCTGATGTACAGAAGCTGATACAGCCTCAGTTTCTCACTCCCTACGAGAAGCCTGGAGCCAATTTTCACCTCTGGCTTCTTGTAGCCCCATGGAGCTTATTTCTGTCACACTATGTGGCATTGTAGTGTTAGTGGTAAGACCCTCTAAAAGCCCTGCCAGTTATAAATCCTTTTTCACTGCAGAGAAAAGATTATGAACAATGTGATGTCAAAAGTTACATGTGGATGACTAGTAGGGCTGCATCTTGTCTTTATGTTGTGTCATTGAGCATTTTTATTTTCTTTGATTCTTGCTGTAAAAGGATAGCTTTCTAGCATAGTTTTGACTTCTTCATACATCTATGACATCCATCGTTAGCCCTCTGAAACCCAGGCACTTTCTAGGATTTTTTCTTCTCTTATAGATCCTGATTTTATTCATTTCAAGTGAAACATAGAGAAAGAAAACAATTTGATCAAATATTTCAAAATTCTGATTATGTTTGCTTATGTTTCCTGACAGGGGCTGCACAGTGGCTTGGTGGTTACCAATGTCCCCTGGGATCTTTCTGCATGAAGTTTGCATGTTCTCTCTGTGCAGCATCGGTTCTCACTGGGTACTCCAGTTTCTTCCCATAGTCCAAAAACACGCTGAGGTTAATTGGTGATTCTACATTGTCCGTAGGTGCAAAAGTGAGAGTGAGTGTTTGTCTCCATGTGTACCCCTGTGACAGACTAGTGACCTGTCCAGGGTTAGCTGGGCTATGCTCCAGCCCCAAATGAGGATAATGGATGTTTCCTGAGAAAAGGCCATTACATGTGATGCATTCATAGACAGTCAGAAAGTTTAAAATCTGATGCTTATTTCTCTTTTTACAGTTTCTTGCTGTGACAAATGGTGTAATTTTGGTGATTTTTTTTTTTTAAAAGAAAACATGACTTTCAAATTTGCTTGCAGGCTGTGGAGCCCAGGGGATTAACCCTTTGATGCACAACATGGGTCCAAAGTGACTCAAATCTAACGGAAAATGGGTATCTCCTGACGCATACTGCACATCAAAGGGTTAATAATGCTTTTTCTGTCGATTAGGGTCACAAAAACTTCAATTATTCTTCGTTTCGTTGTTATAAAACAAACCTTAAATCACAATTCTTCTGAGTACGATAGACTAAGGGCAGTGAAAAGACATTGGATTCAACTAAAAACAAGAAACAAGCTTAGGCTGATGGAGAAAGTCAGTTTTGTAGCTATTTGGTCATGAATGAAAACATTAGACAAACTGAAACTTGACCACATGGTTATATTAGATTAAAAAGTGAAAGGATTGCCAAGACTATTTAAAAAAAAAAAAAAAAAACCTCACTTGGATATCATGTACGTCTTTACTAAATTTCATGGCAACTCCTTCAAACATTGTCAAGATATTTCGGTCCAGTGAACCAGCAGACAGGTACAGCTATTCCTACAGATACACAGATGGACGACCTAAAGTCTCCTTTGAGCAAACAGTGCTCTGTAAACACATTAACCATGCGGACACGCATGAAAAGAATCCATTAATGACTTACACCATTTGTTGATTTTTATTATGAAAGTAATCTTGGCATCTAGATAATGTGAATGTAGGAATTGATTTTGATTTAGGTAATTGGGTATTCTTGTGCAGCAAACAGAAGACAAACTCTCTTTGATTACCATCTACAGAAGCCTGTCAAGATCTGCATTATTAAGAATGCCATTCTGCTTTACATGAAGAGTACTGTAATACTGTTGACGACTGATTCATGTTGAAAGAAAGAGTTGTTATGGAGAGACTCTTAAAAATAAAAACTGAATCACGAGGCAGCCTGAGGTATAATGGGTTTAATTATCTTTAAAGCAACAGGGCTAATGGCCTGTGGTGTAGTTGGAGCAGATGGAAACTGTGCCTGCAGCCTGGGATGCATATGGAAGACACTTGTTGCTCGCAGAAACAGAAAACAACTTTGACTAGATCTAAAAAAAATCATATGAAAAGGAACAGAGCACTTTTTATTTTTCTAGCAACATTCTGCTTCCCAGCACAACCAGTCTTGTACTGTTGGCAATCACAAAAGCTTATCTGGAACAAATGGACGTGAAGCACCTTGCCAAAGGGCAATTCAGCAGCCACTGAGTATTTATTCTCATTCATTTTAGCTGCTCAAATACCCTCAGCTGGTGATCTCCTCATCACAGATCCTCTTCGCTTACCTCTAAGTTACCTTAAGCCCATTGTTCAAGCGCATAATGGTTGTCTGTGTGCCTTTTCACTGCTGCCTATTCTGAACAGCAGGTCACCAGTGCTTTCATTATTGTATGTACAATGCAAATGACAGGACGGTGAATGGTGGTGGATGTTTGAAACAGGAGGGGGGCTGGCTGCTATAAACCTTCCTGAAGCGTCTCCTGACTGTGAGGATGTCAGAGGGAATGGAGAAGCGGCAGTCACCTGGCGTGCTTCCCAGAGCCTTTCATCTCGTGTTGGGAGCCATCCTCCCTACCAACAGGCCCTTTCAGCAAACAGCAGGGCAAACCAGCTACACAATACGTCCCACAGTCTGAGTACTCGGCATTCTGGCAATGCAGTCCCTTTACTCCTATAATGTGTGATCAAGTGATAACAAACTGCCCTGGACCCTCCACAAAAGAGGTATGTTGCCAAATCTTCCAGACGTGCACATTGATCAAATTCAATCCAAAAGAACTAATTTAAGAGCAGATACAGTGATATGGCTTTCAATGCAATTTATGCATCAGCAGTTTAATTATGCAGTGGTTAAAATAGACTGAAGAGAAGGCAGGTTCAGAAATTAGTGTGCGCTAATAACAGAGAGTCAGTGTCATTAAAACTCACTCCCACTTTAAGCAAGACCCAAAGAAGTAGGGAAGTGCTTTTGGCTCTGCTCCCATTCAGCTCCAATGTGTTGCTCTGTATGTGGAGGCCAGTGGGAGAGATGGCCAGCACTGTTATCATCTCACTTATCTCCAATAATAATTGCCCTCCTGCTCACTGCAAAAATGGCTACTGAGGATAATGACTGAAATGAAAGGGCAGAATGAGGATTCCAGGAGGGTTATTTAATGTGTGAATATGCGTGTGCTAACTGCCACTTGCTCGGTCACATCGTATTTCACACAATATTTTTGCTGCGGATGACTTCATTTTGTATGCATGTGGCTCCTCTCAAGCTCAAGTTGTTCAGCCGACCATTAACATAACCTCAAACTTGTGCTGAATACAGATAATACTACATATGTTTTATTCGAAAGCACTTATTTCAGTTCCCTTTTCATGCAAAAAATGTCCATCACAAGTTTCCATGAACCCAACCTGAGTAACAGCCCAAAGTTCAGGAAATATTCTAATTTGAGCAGTTGAATGCAGTGAAGTCTGGACATTTTGACTTAAAACAGTGACTTCAACAATTATTAATTATTGAAGTGAATTATTTATTACTCAAATAATCAAGCAAGTGGCAAAGAAACTAAAGAGGACATAGAGTTTCTTTATTCAGAATAGGAAGATAAGCACTACTCATTTTACTTTAAAACCACTTGATACTACCATGAATGTCATAGACATCTCTGCGTAACATGCAAAACACTAGGTTGGCCCTAATTATCAACAAGAAGTGAAACCACCCCTGACCACCAACGCGCTGTAGTCATTCTCTGAATTCCACATTTTCTTGTCATTTTTTGCTGAAATTTGCATTTCCCCATTTCCCAGTTCTCCTCCACTTTGCAAACATGCAATTTTTGGAAATTGTACCCGACCAGCTGAAGCAATTATCACAATGCTTCGGCATGTTTACGCAGATGCACGTATCTGACGAATCGCATTCTACAATTACATATTATTATTATCAAATATTTTTCTTGAAAACGGCAGAAAGAATTTTTAATGCTACTGAGAATCAAATTTAATGATTTTTAATGCTATTTAAGGCCTTAATTTTCGCAAAATCAATTTAATGACTAGTAATGCTTTTTAATGCCCCGCAGAAACCCTGGAATATTCAGGAACTAAAGGTAAATAAATTTACCTTTGTCAGAAAATACAGATTTCTGAATCTAGATCTTTGTATTTTTATAGGAGCCTGGCTTTAGTACGAGACTGTTGATCTGTAACACCAAACAGGAAGCTGTCGCACCAATAAACTGGAATACAAAACAAAGAACAACAACAGTGGATGACCGTGTCAGAATTTTCTATGGCCTGATGTATCACTGTTTCTGTTTCAAGAGAAGAGTGTGTTGAAGCTACACACCTCTGACCTTTAATCATCTGAAACCAGAGAGACAGTCTTGTCTATCTACTGACCTCCACACACACATTGCCCCTGACAGAAGTTTAACTCGAAGCAGCAAAGTATGGTGTCTGCCACAGTCAGTCTGACAAGCATGTGGCAGCTTGGCTATATTAGCACCTTCAGCTGATCATTAAGGTTTGAAGAGTGTACTCCTGGAGCACATGTCCTGTCATTGTTGCCAGCAGGAAACAGGAGCCCTTTCCACCTTAAGACTATACATGGAGGTTAAGTGAAGACCACCAGTTATTAGAGAGAATTATCCACATCTAAGAGACAGTGAGGCACAGTGGGTGGATATAAGGTGACTGTTCAGGTATAAAGTGGAAGCTACAGTGTGCAGTCCTCGATAACAAGTGTTACTTTGAGATTCTCTGTCAGAATATCTAAAAATATAGCAGCTTCTTGTACCTCATTATTCTTTAAAAGCATCCTTTTTTATGTATTGTCAATTATCTCCTATTCTGGAACACTGAGTTACTCTCTTGTTTAGAAACCTTAAAATGCATCTCCATGTGGGACAGTACAAATATATGCCACTACAACTCACCAAAGGTTTTTCAGGCTCCTGCTGGGACTCGGAGGAGGACTCCATGGTCGTGTTAAACCAGAGTCAGGCCCGTCAGCGCTGCTGTGATGACTGCATATCTGTAAAGAGGGAGAGGCAATGCGTTACCAAATGAGGACATTATTACGACTTACAACAAGAAAATATGTAGAATTTCCTTTAGATATTTGTTGTTTTTGGTAAACAATGTATTAAAAATTCAATCCTCTAGTCAAAGCAGTCATTTTTGGCTTGGAATAGAACAGAAACCTTCAAAATGCCCCGTCACCTTTTGTGGGATGGCTAGTTGTAAGACTGGGCTTGCAACATCATGCCTACTCATCTTTTAAATTTCATAACAAGCAGGCTTTGATGGGGGTTTACAGATAGCAGAACAAAAACTTCTCTTCTTTTCACCATTGCATCCTAAAGCAGCAGAAACCTGCACACGTTCCTCCACTGCCATTTTCCATCCAAATACGTGAGAAATGGCTTGAGGCCTTCAGTAAATAGCCTGTTTCTAGTGCAAGCAGGGGAGGATGGAGGATCAGCCTGCCTGTCAGCTACCTTCCCCAGAGAGTCGTGAAAAATTCATTCTTTCAATCTATCGTTTTCTGCCTGCCCTCAGCTTGTTTTCCCTATAGAAGTGTTGGAGCATGACACTGTTTTTAACCTTTATCTATCTAGGGAAAGTTGGTGCTGGCTGCCACTTAACTGCTCCACTGGACCAGATGGGGAGTTACTCATCCACTAGTGTGGGCACCCTCTGTAGGCTCAATCCACAGGAATCTGGCCCAACATCTGTTTGTACATACAGGGTGGGGTGTTAAAAGAAAGGTTCAGGAACATTTCTTTGAACTATAGTACACAGTAGTATTCAAAATCACAATATGACATAGTAAGTACCTTAATGGATTAAATTGATTTCATTTTAAAAAGACACTCCATTACATCACAGATATAAAGATACAACCCAAATTAAAAGCTCTTCAAAAGTAACCTTTACAGCTAACCCCATTTTGCTTATTCTATTCCTGCATCATCAGATCAGAATGTTTTTGCCTTCTGCAGCATTTACTGTAATGTTGGTAAGAGGATTTTCTTTCCTCAAAGCTGTAAATATGGTCAGACAAGAGAAGCATGGTGCTTTGTTTCATTTCACTTCATTTAAGGAGCATTACACCATCACAGAACATTTTTCTCCTGATTCAGATTCCAGTACCTGCACTGAGCAAATCTGCTGAATAGTGCTGTCATGCTCATTCTCTCTTTTTCTAAAAATGGTGTAGTCTTCACTGTGAGGACCTTATTGTCCATACCATGAAGTTTTATATTGTTCTTTTCTGTACAGAAGCAATCTATTGCAGTCCGTCCATCCTAAAAGAAGGACTCTTCCAATGTTGTTCCTACAAATATTTCAGAATTTTTTTTCTCCTATTGAAGATTTCCAAAATTTCAATTTACAGAAAATACAGTGTCTTTTGATGATGTTAGATGATGTTAGATGCTGTATGCAGTCTCAAGCAACCATAAATTATGGCAACTGGACTAACCTCGTGTTAGTCAAAAACGTTTCACCTCTCATCCAAGAGGCTTCTTCAGTTCAGTTCTGTTCTGATAATGCAGGGATAGAATAAGCAGTCTGCTGTATGCAGACTAACAGCTAGTAGGCCACCATGACTAAATACAAATTGAATTTCATAGTGACATTGACAAAGACACTGAACAATACCAATCTCCTCAATACAGACACAAAGACAAACTAAAAGCAGTTTTTTCACTGCATTTTTGAGTGATTCAATGATTTAGTGTTCACCACAAACCAGAAGGACAACCCTAAAACCAAAAATCAAAACCTAAGATCCCATAACAAGAAAAGCACTCAGAGTGCAGTAGTCCACCAAGGCTGCTCAGTCGTTTGTTGCATGATTTCCGGCAGATGAAATCTTTAAAAAATTTGTGGTTCACAGCGGTGGATTTGCAGTAGGATCGCAATCATGTGATCGTCAGTAGGCAGCTGACGAAGTGTTCACTTGTAGTCATAGTTACAGTGACGCCATGCTAGTATCTCTCAGTGAGACAGAAATCTTTAACAAATCCATGGATACAGACTATAAGCCACATCACTGCCAAAATCCAATCACTTGGTCTTTATGTCATTTCTGACCGTCCCAGAAAATTTCATCCAAATCTGTTAGTCCGTTTTTGAGTAAAAGATTAAAAATTAAATAATTATCCTTTTAACGTACGCTTTCAACGGATTAAACCAAAAGGAAATACATATGACAATGTGCATTGTATTTCATGATCCATACAAACCAACGTGGATCATCACATAACTCCACCACGTTCCTTGGTGGAGAAATAACCAACAAAGTGACAAAGTAAGAATACCATCCACTGTCCCACCCAACTGCCCCTCAGCAAATTTCTTTACTCTCCATGCAGTTTCTGTATCCATGTAGAATAAAGTTCAGGTCTAACCTTTTCGTTTGCAACTGTAATGTCAGTGCCAGCTAAATCCTAAACATGAGTTCTTGAACAAGTGGGACCATCTGTTAATTACACTATGCTGATTTACTGTTTTGTGTCGATATTTTAACTGTACGAACGCAGTGGCCCTGCCTGAGATTACAGCTGATCAGATTAAGGCTGTTGTAACATGGGAGTAAATGCTTCACTTGCATTGATGCAGCAACGACCACAGCTCAGCTTGAGGCTGAGTCCAAAGTGATAGTGCTTTAACGGCAATCACAATGGCACTGACAGCTGTAAGATGCTTATTCTTAAGAATCTCTGGCTCTTACTCACTCCCATTCAAAAGAATTAACCTACGTCTACAAATTCAAAGTCCGTTTTTTAACAAGTAAGGAAGGTCTCAACTGAAAAATTGATACCTTCTAATAAGAGCACCGGTGGTCAGTTTGGAAAGGACCTCTTCATTGATAAGGTTTGAAGCCTTATGGAGGGCTTTGACGTCTGCTGAGTGGGTGTTGATTGACAGCTGTGACTCAAAGTTCACTCGTCTACTAGTCTCCCACCTCCTGAGTTTACAATATTGGTTCAATGTTAACATTTGATAATGAAGTTGTGTGTTGTGTCTCCAGAATGTGAAAAACAACATCCCACACTCTTATTTTTGAAGGTCTTTGCTCTAAAAGAACAAGACGGTGCCACGATAAGTTGAATGACAACAAACTACCCATGTATACTGTATCTAATAGCACTACTGAGGAGCCTCAAGCAGATGACTTTGAAATTTGGAAGGTCATTTGTGAAGCAAAGCTGTGGTAATAAAAAGAAAATGTTTAGTCCTGTTTAGAGCTTTATGTTGATTAAAAAAAAGGTTAAAAATACATAATATGGTTTGCCCTCCTTCCCATTCACCCTGCTGAGATGGTGCTGAGATCAATAATTTCATCATGAGAAAGGGTAATCTCATCTAGTCCAATCACAGCACTGAAACGGTGCAATAAAGGCCTGAGAAGGACATTTAGAAAAGCTGTTACAAGCCACAATCATTAAAGCCACAGACTATTGATAAACTCGATCCTGTGTTTTCAGCAGGTGGGTACTCCATTTGGCTGAGGCTAAAATCATTGTAGTTTTCCAGTGAAATTGTATTGGATCTCCTCAGCCCAACACATAGGCCATTTCCTGTGGAAATTATCACACACATACACATTCATAAAGTTTTATTTCAAGCATCCTTTGGGGAACAGGTATGAAGCTGCTGCCAACAAAAGCCCATAAGCTTCCTCATGAAGGTGCCAAGAAAAGAGAAGCATGAAGGTAGCAGGAAGGAAGCAGTTTAAGAGACTATTCAGAGACAAATAGTGCCTAATATTTGACAGAGGACACTAGGACATCCTGACAAAAAGACGGTCACTAAATCCCTCCACCAGTCATTCTACTAATGTAACGCTCCAGTGCTCCAACAGCCTCTTGGCTCCAGCCAGCACACACACTTCATCTGGCCTCAATTCTCAAGGACCCATCACGCTGAGACAGATGCTTTCCACTTTCTCAAAGCCAGCTTTAGCAATCAGCAATCATGACTCAGCCTGGAGCGGCAGCCACACAGCTGAGGTCGGAAAGTAACAGAAAAATCAGAGAAGGTTTAGTAGCAGTGTGTGGGAGTTGGGTTTTTTTTCTCAAACATTTACTGCAATTATGCAGCGTCTGAAGTTTGTTGGAGGAATGGCAACTGTATTTCCTTCTGAAATGCAGAAGGTGTCGTATCTAAGCTCTGGCCCTAGAGTTAGCTTGTTGCCATTGTTGTACATTTTCTGTATTTAGTTGACACATTCTCAGGGGAACATATGCCTAGATTCTGCTGCAGCTTATTTTTGGATGACTAAATGGGCATTAACCCTGCAACTGTTCTATATTTGCTCGCTTTGGGCCACATAATGGATCATACTACTAATCCCAATGTGTCCATTTTTGGTAGTGAATTTAAGTTCCTGGAGTGAGGAAGCAGTAGTGCTACATGTGTGCAGTTCACTGAGAACCTGTACCTCAATTCATGTGACCCAGTCAAAGCATGCAGCAGTGTGAGGGATGGAAACGGTATTTCACTGATCTTTCCACTGAAGTCTAACCAGTTTTCTTCCAGTGAGGGGAAGGATGCCACCCATGTCATTTCAAGGTGACTCAGAGCTGGATCATCTCCTCAAAACTGCCACTGAAGAATCCTCAGAAAAACTGACATGTTGAAAAATGTGATACATGGAGCAAAATAGCACACTAGTAACATGTATTCTTTCATTTTTTGCAAATAATAATGACTATCAGTTGTATATATTGTCTAATCATTATTGCATATAATTATTGCTTGCATTATTTTAAAAATCTGCACATTAACTTTAATTATGGGTATTTAGGAGTCATCACTTAATAAAACAATCGACAAGTCAGGGACAAACAATCCCCTCTGCTATGCTTCTATTGTGTTGACTTTCTCCCACACTTTATTGACAGTCTGCTGCTTCACACAAGCTGGCACATCAAGAGTCTGTTTCAGCTGTAACGCAGTAGTCTGAGCTTAGAGCTATGAATCGTTGCCAAAGTTAGAGGGCAAATGCACAGGGAATCCTTAACTTGTGGCTTGGCAGTGGCCCCAAAAACAAAGCCGGAAACACTGGCGGAGGGGTTTCTCCACAGAGCCAAAACTGATAGCGCTGTATGCTTTGACAGACAAAGGATATGACTGCCATGTGTTGGTTTTTATGAGACACTACCAGTATGAGCAATGTACTATTGTTGTTGTGAATGCTGAAACATAATCACTGGCATTAAATACCACTGATGGTTACAAGCCCCATTACTGTGTATATTTTATATTTTGTTGCTTTTTGTTTTGAATACCTTTAAAAACTGCAGACAAAGTCTTGAACTTTTCATCTCAGCTTTTCTGAATAGAAGTTGATAGCTTTGCAGAGCAATTATAGTCCAATTACAGTTCTAAATGTGGTCTAATTATGGCCACAACTTTCATTTAATCAGGGCTGCACAACACTAACCAAGCTCTGTCAAAAAATAAAATCATTACATTGCTTACATGCAAACAGAGTAAGTTTGTTTTAAAAGCAGAACGTACAAGAAAAACACATTACAGAAAATGCTTGGTTTGACAACAAGGAAATAAGATCTGAAAATTGTGTTTGGGTTGAACATGCAGCAGTGAAATATAATGATTTTGATTATGTTCCAATTAACAGTAGAGCTCTGCTCAAGGGCAGGCAAGGACAGCAATCATTTCAGGATCCTAAGCTGATTGTAGTAATGATGCTGTCCACTCTCAGAAGGGGAGGTAGCTCTGTGACAGCCAAAGAGGCACATTCAGAGGTTCATCCCGTCACTGCTGAGTGTCTTAAAAATGATTAGTGTTTGTTAAGTGACACATACACTGTTATCGTGTTGAATGAATAAACACAGCATGAGAATGTTGCATGTTTGACAGGATTAAAACTCAACACCTCAGCACAAACAAACAGCATTTCCATGTTGCTGACTGAGGATTCTGTTTGTCCTTCATTACTTCTCCTTGAGGTCACAGCCAGCCTGAGATTTTTCAGAACAAGGTTGTTTCTCTCTCCATTCCTGCTCAGTAATGATGACGCTTTTAGGATAGTCTCAGCCAATGGTCTCTAAAAGCTATATTGTGAAAAGGTAAATGGATGCTGCACAGTTGTTTGATACAGACAGCAATGGCTTTTGAAGTTGCTACGGGCAAAGCTTTTCCACTTCCCACCAAAGTACCGTTAAAGATAACATATAAAACACATCACATTATTACATCTGTGATCTTGTGTCTATGCTGAAATAATGTATTTGTCTCAATAAATAAACAACTAACTGCGGTTGTCTGACACCTGTGCTGGCTCCACAAATGCAGATACCTCAGCTTTGGGGTAAGTACTAAACCTGCTGTGACTAGTCACAATAATCAGTGATTTCAACACTGAAAATGCATAAACACTGTTATTTTAAACAACCACATATTTATTTTCATTTTACTAATATGTTTAAATTCATTGTAAGGTATGTTTTTCTTTCATATCCCAACAAAATTGCTGCATCATGAGGTCAATGCTTTGCTTTCAATCATTGGTCCGGTGCACTCAGCACTACGGTCACTGCAGCGGCAACACAATTCCACAGTTCCTCCAAAGACCAAGTGAGAGGTACTACAATAGAGTGGTTTGTACCCTGTGTAGAGTTTAGATGGCACACCACTGCAGCACAGCAGAAGCCTTAAACACCTGAAGAGAAAAAACACACAGGCGCTTTTTGGTGCAGAGACACTTTACATCTGCTTACTTCTCTCCTCCTCTACTGTAACACAGCTGAATTCCAAATAAAGCTGTTCACATTTAGATACTTTTTTATCTTTCTGCTGCTGCTCTGCACCACTAAAATCCAGATTTTATCACCATAATGTCTTCCGACAGACCATGCACACGAATTAAAGGCAACAGCTGTGCTGTGAAATTTGGCTACATTTTCCTTGACTTCAAAGCTACAAATAAAGTCAAGGAACAATTATAATTAGAAAAGGAGTTTGTTCACCTGCTTCGTGCATGTGAAATATGCATTCACTTCAGCTATCGGGTAGAGTCTACTGGGATGCTCAGGCCTTGGCGAGGCCGTACTCACAGAAGGCTGAGCTGTGCTTTGAGCTAAATGCGAACATTAGGATGCTAACGGTGAAGTTAGCAGTCTGACGTTTGCCATGTTATCATGGTAATGTCACTGTTTTTTGACTATTGTACTACTATCTACCTCATGACTGTCAAAATGAAGGTCATTTTAGCTTTCATTTTCATTGAGTTGCAAAATGCTGTCTCAGTGTTTTTGTGTCAGGTAAGTCTTTACATTCATGATCTGTTGCTCAGGTGGACCTCCTGGATCCAATTTCATCTCCTCACTGGTACCTCACTGGTGACATGGCCTGCCAACACATTTGGATTACTATAATGGAGGGCTGTTTTCAGACTGAATGCCCAAATTTGCAAAGGTGAGTACAAGGACAACACAAATCCACAATGATATACACTTAACTGCAGCTTCACTCTACTACACTAAAAAAAAAGTTTAGCAAATGATTAAAATGCAAACCAGTAGACAGACATACCATCTGGAGCTTTCCATCCCCTGCAGTGCAATAGTTATAGTGCCATTATCACTATAACTGAGAGCTCATTCATACACATCAAGACATGTAGTACTGGAAAACCTATAAAGCATCAGTTTTTGACAGATAAAACTACCCAAAGCACACTAGATGTTATTTTCTGCAGAGGATCAAACATGCTGCTACACTAGAAATGTCAGTTTGCCCGGAATGAGGAGCGGATGGTCAGCCAATGTTTTCCAGAAATACTCTCTATAAGGAAAAAAAACAAGACATCGAAAGCAGGGGAAAGGGGAATTTAAAGTCACTCGGTCCAATGTAATCTTCTGCCTGTCCCAGTTTGGTGCTGTGCTTAGGGAGAGACTTGTTTAAAGAGAATTAAATCATGTAGATCAGGGAGTGAGGAATATTAATCAACAATGTAGGCAGAGGCAGAGGCTTGCCTCGCCAGACCACAGAGAATCCAGCACATTCACCAGAATAAGAATCATTTGTCATCCTCCCAGAGAGGATAGAAATGTACAAAAAGCTGATACTGTACATGCAGTACAACAGAAGCTCAAATGACGAGAAAAGGACCACGTTTAATGTAAGCTTGGCTTGTAAAAATAACAGACGTGCAGATCTCACAATTCTGCACAATTAAATATGTGGCAGCTATTCCTGCAGATGAAACCTCATCCATGAACAGGTCCTGTTCAACAATACAAGATGCTTTGACCCCTCTATATAAAGCTGAGGGCATCCTGAAGGTTCGGCTAGAAAAGGTGCATGTGGCCTTCTAATAAACAGGAAATTCTATTTTTTTTTTTTTTTTTTAAAAACAGCATTTATGAAGCAGGTTGGCTCATTCGGAAGCATTGCCTTGGCTTGAGGTACGCCACATGTCAGTGACCAGAAATAACCTGACGCTCTGTTGTTGCCCTCACACCTTCCCCTCTGACAGACAATGTCCAAAACCTGACAGGCAGACGTAAAAGTACAGCCTGTACAGCAAGCCAGAGACTGATAATCATGTTGTATGGCTTGAACTCATACTTGATCCAAGAGTTTAATGCTAGTGCTGCTGGATACTTCCAATGCAGATTTGACTTTACATGCAGTTTATTCATTTATAGCGGCATCAGAATACTAACACTGACCTACAGATATACAAATGGCATTACATTCACGTGACATATTATGCATTGTCCATGCATTTACTGACAACTCCAAGAAGGTTTCTGCTAGAAACTCACAACTCACTGATGGCAGCATGACGGTACAGTCGAATTTCTGTGATAACTCACCAAGGACGAGCTGCTCACAAGCTGTTCTTTGTTGAATCTAGGTGCATTTCATGATTTAACTGATTCACAAAATGTTCAGTTTCCTTGCTGGTTATTCAGACACATTTAGAATCTTTAGCCTACTATTGTTGCCCGTGTTGCTGCATATTGCTTAATGCTAAAGTCACAATATTTGCTCCAGTTTGGTATTTATTTGTGATGTAGCACAATGTTAACAATTCCCTAACCATTTTCTGATGCCACCAAAAAATATATTGTTAAATAATTAAACTAATACTACTAACATATGACGATAAGTCAACTAGGGCAGTGGTCCCCAACCACCGGGCGGCGGACCGGTACCGGGCCATGGGTCATTTGGTACCAGGCCACACAGAGAGAATAGAAACGGTTTATTTTATATTTTATTTCTGGCGGAGTCTAGAGGGTGTTTTATCTTGAAATATGACTAGATCGTCTTCCTGTTGCTGCCGTCTGTGCTTGTTTCCCGCACCTGATGTTAAATGAAGCCGTCAATCTGCCAAAATTAATAAAAAACAAACGTCTCTGGAGAGCTTCTTTTAAAAGAGGGAGAGACTTGATGCTGAGACAGGAAAAAAGTAAGCAAATATTTAGCAACAACAACTTTTTTTTTTTTTTTTTAAAGTGATAATAGTTACTCTACCAAGGCACGCAGTGGAGTTATGTGATGCTCGGCGTATGTTTGTCTGTTAGCAACATTATGGAAAATTATTATGAAATTTTCAGGGAAGGTCAGAAATGACACAAGGACCAAGTGATTAGATTTTGGCAGAGATGCAGCTTATAGTCTGGATCCACAGATTTTTAAAATATTTCTGTATCATTGCCATATAGCGACACAGCATCACTGTAACTATGACAACAAGTGAACACTACGTCTACTACAAATCCACCACTGCGAACTTATCAGGACTTATTCGGAAATGATAGAAGGAACAATTGATTAAATTGTGGGGCTGTTTCTGAGTCCCGTCAATTCCTGCCGCCCGCTACATATTTAGGTCACATGATTTGGTATCCGTACATAACGTACACATGCATGCAACACACGTCTGTGCTCAGTGCAAGGTCATTTTTTGTTAAAGATTTCATTCGTCAGAAATGATACGACTGAGCAGCCTTGGCGGAGTACTGCGCTCTCTCAGTGCTTTTCTTGTTTGTTACATGTGTGATGACCAATTACTGGTTGCCTAGGAAAATCATCATTCATGGACAGTGCTACAGGAGCTTTATTCATCCTAAACCATTTAGTACAGTGTTTCTGTTTTCATCTGAGCTGTCCTTAGTTTGGTACAACCTGTTATCAAATCATGACAACTAGAATTAGTGAATTTAAATGTGGTTATGCCTCTAGAACTAAAAGAAGTGCAAGCACATTTGTTGTGAACACGTCTTCACGGCACTAGAAGCTGGGAAAACACTGTCTGATTGTCTATTGATCATGCATGATGATTTAACTCACTACACGTTTGAATCAACCTCCCTGCAGTCAGACCCTACAACATCTCAGCTTACGCTGTACGGATCAAACAACCAGACACCACAGGGAGCTCACATTGAACGTAAACATGAAGCCACCTATCGCTTTCATCCAGTCACACTTAAAAAGCTTCTTTAAACTAAATGCTTTGCACTTAATGTGGACACAAAAAAAAAATAAAAAAACAGGCAAAGGTAGCATTATGCAGCGGTCTCTTTTCACAGACATAAGTTAATTTATTTTTTTCAAACATTGCACTTGTCTTGATGAACATTTTATTCTATTTATGATTTATTTCATATGTCAAAGCATACAGGCCACAGTCCTATGATGAAGCAATCATGACATTTATGCATTCATATTGACAAAATGCCAACATTTGAGTGCTTTAAGAATTAGGGCCAATAAGCCAGTATTCAAAAGAAAATCATACAAATGTTACTTTTTGCATATAAAATGTGACCTCAAACACCGTGATTCGTAACAAACAATGAGACAAATACACTTTATCACAAGAACCAACCTGATCATGTGCATAATGTTGCCCTACCGGATATTCACCTGTTTCTGATTTATATTAAAACAATCAGTTCTCAATAAGATGCATTATGACAGCATGTGCTTCCATCAGCTGGTGGAAATTCAATGTTAAATCTCTCCCGTCATGTGTCCCATGCACTCCATTAAAAACACTTTCCACTACATCTCAGCACAGCAACACAACAGACAAGATTACTATCAAATAAAGAAGAATGACTTGGAATACTACAACAGGAGCAAATACTAATGTGAAAATATACTAAAACCTCTGTGGTCCTTTGATCTTTGACAAAAAATTCCCACCTGAATACAGCCCCTTCTCTCCATTAATTGTGGGGGAAAAGCATGTGGAGCACCAAGTGTGTCACCTTGCAAAATCAAAATGCTTTAGGATGCAACAAGGTGACTCAGCACTCACTAACACCCTTTTATCTGATCTATCAGAGCGACGTGTGGATGGGAATGCTGATGGGGAGGAGGAGGATGAGAAGGTCTCAACTCCTATGGTGTCAAGGAGACTGTGGTGACCTCCGAGTGTTCTGTCCAATTACAGGAGAAACACTGTGGCTGCCTGGGTTTTTAATGGACTGTTGGCTCAGACAGAACAAACCAACCCTGCCACAGAGACAGAAAGGAAGAAAAAAAAAAAATCACAGAGACAACCGAGCTCCACTAGAGAGCCGCAAAATGAAAATGTGTATGACGCATGCAGCTTCAGCCGAATAATGTGTGTCTGTGTGTGATAGCTCTTACATAACAGAAAAGGGAGACAAGACGTGAGGCAGACATGCTGGCACATCCAATCTAAAGATGCAATCATTTAAATTGGACATTTTGAAGGATTTGTGGTTCTCCTGGGAAAGCAACGAGTGCAAAGGTCAGACTGGTGAGCGATATTCCTGTGACCCGAAAATGACCTTTGATGAAGACGGCAAGATAAAAAGCAAAGCCTGGAGATGGGATCCTAGATGTTTACTCTATATGATCGGTGCTGTCAGCAGCTGAACAAATATCATGATTTATAAATATAACTTCTTCATCTTTACTTGGGATTTCAACAGCTACCTGCAGTCTAACAGCAGACATTCTGACAAACCAGCGAGCCTAGTATCAGGAGACATCATCAAGTTGGAGTGTGATCTGACCTCATTGTATTACAAGTTGTTTTTTGACAGTACATACAAACACAGCATGCACAGCAACAACAAAAAAAAAAGCAACAAGAGTGAGATTATCGCGAGCAGAGTCATAAACAACATTTATCCACATCAGGTGTAGGTAAACCCAAACACACAAAGACAGAAGCATGGAGGAAGCCAGACCGATGCAGCATGCATGTGTGAAAGAGAACGGCCGGGGGATGAATGGAGGACCTACCTCATGCAGCTCGGGCAGCAAAAAGCACCATTACATTTACAACACAGCCTCTGAGATAGGAAAAGAGAGAGAGCGAGGCAGGCAGGGAGAGAGACCTCGAGATGACATCACCATATTTTTCTCCCTCCTCCTCTGAAATGTAGGCTAGCGCTGCAGGGCTGCCGGTGTCGGCGGCGGAGCAGCAGCGAGAGCTCCCTCTGTGTGACAGAGAAGTAGAGTATGCTCTACGTATAAGCCGTCCCTGCTGCTCAGGACTGATGGAGCCAGTCACACCCAGCAGCCCACACCCACACACAGAAGAAGCAATAAAACACCTGAAATACGCAAGAGATTTTTAATGCTCAACAGAACGATCTTATCGTTTTACGTGAGTATTATGTGCTCCTATGAAAACAAGTGCACATAAATATAAAAGGCAAGCAATTAAAGGATATTTGATGAAAACATACGTACAAGAAACACTTAAATCGATGCTAAAGCCTGCAAGAAAGCTCTAATTTGTGAACATTATTATCAGGTGGCTGTTGCCTTAATAGAACAGTTTCCCACTGGGGGTGTTGCAATAAACTGGTAGTGATAATAACAGATTTTCAAAGCATATCGATATAATTGTAATATTTCACATACGCTAATATTGTAAATATACGAGCATTGCGGACTATCTTATTTACAAACTAATGTACAGTTATGCTTACAGACTTTCTACACTTGTATTTTGAGCATGATTCAGTTGCCAAAGAAGAGACAAAACATACAATAAACAAAGCGAAAATAATCGATGAGTGAAATCTGACACTAGGTATCCTCATTTCTCCTAATTTGATATGAAACTGAAACCTTTGCATCTCCTACTTGGCACTATACTATAAGAAATGTTACACTGCCTTCCACCTGTGCAGTAGTATAAAAATGTATGCAAGTGGCATGACAGGTGACCAGGCGTATTGCAGAAAAGTAAAGCTACCGAGCCAAGCAGGCAACACAATGCAATGAGCATTAGCCTTAGAAGATAATTCTACTACCAACCGGCCACTAATTCCTCACAGTCACTGAAGCCATATGCAGTTTTACTGAAGAACCAGAAACAATGTTAGTGAAAATATTAAATTCACATTGAAGGCAATGAGTCAGGAGCTGAGGTAAACAGCAACAGTCAGGTACAGACCAAGATGTAAATGCATCGTTGCCTGTGTATCACAGAAGACATCATTTGCTACGGCTGTTCTGATACACTATTTGAAATAAAGAGAAAATGAGCAATTAAGATTTTCTATCACACCAGTCAATCGATTTCACGGGGAAAACTACGATAGGACACCTGATTACAGAGCCCACCTTCTCCTTTAGGAGGACGTTAAGCCTGTGACCTTTCTGAAAACTACATGAACACGGAGACAAAACCATGTGCTTTGGTAGAGAGCACTGCATCATAATGGGCAGAAATGTGCTGCCACTGCAAGGCTTTGGCTTTCAACATCACCTTTCAAACTGTTTCTTCGAGGACACTCTTCTCTGTTCTTCTTACTTTAAGGTTATCTTTGATGCTACTAGTATCGTTTAAGGTTTTACTATCGCTGCATTTCATTCCCTTTTGTGTTAACTTTGCAGTGTATTACTGTTAGGCTTTTAGTATAAGCATTTATTATGTATATAGGTACAGCCTTTGGGGGGCAGAACAGCTCATTTTTCAAACTGTTAGGAAATCTGCATCTTCGAAATCAAGTTTATTTTCATCTGAAGATGGATCAGGGCTGGTTAAAGTCTCTTTACTTTGTCCTGGCTTTGTTTGGAGTTGGCAGAGACAGAAAGGAGTGGTGGGAGGATATATATATGACAGTCCTTTAACAATGAATTAGCCCTTCTTTTTATATTAGTCTGTAAAATTAATAGCTATATAAATCTCCTGAACCCACTATAATGTTTCCAAATTTTCAAACTTCCTGACTCAGATTTTACAATGTATTTCAATCTTGTATCTACTAAAATCAAACTGAATCCTCCCTTTTTTTCCTTTACGTCCTATTTCTACACCAGCCTTCTATATTATTATGATGCATCACCGTGCCCACAGGAGTGTGTTTCTTATCCCGGGAGCCAGTTTTGGAAGAATTCTATGGAAATCTGGCGAACACAAAGAAACCTAACACGGCATTTGTTTTGTATTTTAAGATTGGGAACATGTTTTCCTTAAGCAGCTGTTACTTGTCTGACAAGCAGGATGTATGTGTTTCTGTATTATTATGTGTGTGTATGTACCGGTCCAGCTGCAGTGGAAACACGCTGTTGACAAAAGCACCCAGCTGTGTGTGTGTTCCTGAGGGAGGAACAGGCAGGTCGGAGGTGGGGTTGACGTGTCAGAAACGCTGCGAGGGCTCTACATACACACTTACACGAGCGCAAACCATATCATAGCACTTTATAGACAGGTGCACAAATGTGGAGTCTGCAGGCAGTCTTATCAAATGACAGACTACAACAGGAAATTTGGTGATTTTTATACAAAGCACCTTATAGCATCCTGAGTGCATCAAGTCTTTGTAACCATTAGTGCCCTTCAGCATTCTTGACCTCTCTTACCTCGTGGTAAACACATTGCTTTTCGGAGAATTTCCACAATTAAGTCATAGCACCTCCATGACCTAAAACTGTTCATGTGTTGTTTCCCTGAAGGGGTAAACAGAGGTCTGGCTTCCACAACAGCTATCATTTGGTCTGTCAACTAAATTTTAGTCAAACTAAAATTTTCATTGGTTCTGCCAGCACGCTTCACATTTAGCAGGTCTGTCTGCGTGTGTCTGGGTGAATCAAACTAGTAAACAAAATCACTCAGTTTCCAGTAGGGTAAATGTGATATTAGAACATTTTATTTCACTGTTTTCAAAGTCTTTTGGTCATAAATCTGTCTGAGCTGCTGTATTGTAATAGGGACACTTGGGGCTTTGTTGTGCACAGCTCAAGTAGTGTCTACTGATGCATGTTAGGTGTTTATGGAATATACGTAAATTGTAGCATCTACCAATACAGGGGGTCCTTGACTTACATCGGAGTTCCATTCCTACGGATCGACGCAAGTCAATTTTCGCCGTAAGTCAGAACTCCGACGAAAATGTAAACAAATCCATTACGTGCATCACGATATCGATCAGTTCTTTGGAAAAGTCATGAACGCCAATGACTTTCATGCATGTATGAGTCATTTTACAAGAAGATAACAGAACATGTTGCACTTTTTGTCCCCACTTGAGCGTTTTATAATATCTAATTTCACTTCCATGGAGATGGCTTTCCTTTTCTTCGAAGTACTGCCATCAGAAGTGTCATCAGAAGGGCAAAACGTTAGCGAATGTAGCACAGTCCAAAATGGCTTACAACCGGTGAATGTAAACAAAGTTGTCTCATAGCGCCGTGTGACGACATATTTGTCCGCTACGCTCATCAACTAGTTTCACGTAACCAGTTCCGACGAAACGCTGTACATCGTAAACCGAGGACCCACCCGTAACCAGTTCCGATGTAACGACAAAACTCTGTAGGTCGAGGACGTCGTACACTGAGGACTGTAGTCTGCATGTGAGACATTTAGGAAGCATTGGCAAATTGTAGCTTCAGTAAATAAATGGGGTTACATGCTCTCTTTCCCTCTTAACTGAATGTCTTTATGCATACCAGTCACACTTCACCATCACCAATAAATTCTCTGCAATATGATATAATGGCCATTAGAACATTATGCATTGCATTATTGCAAAGACTGCAGCCAAACTCATCTGATGCTGTGACAGTGTGTGGTAGGCAAAGCTGGCCACTCCCTGTAACAGCAAATTTAACCAGTGAGGTGTCAGAAGTGGCAATGAAAATTTAGCACTGTTTACAATATAGTCCAAAACACTAAGTTTCATGAGCTTTAAATCCCAGATTGTCCTAATGAGAAAGAATGGGGTAAATATCCAAAACATTTATCTGCATCATTATTCTTGCTGACAGTCATTTCCATAATGTGTTAATAAAAAAGCATGTGAACTGACAAACAAGGCAACATTTTAAAAGGATCATTTGCAAAGAAAAAAAAGGAGTAATTTTGCAGTATTTCTGTGCAAAGCAGCATTTTGCAATGTTAACCAAGACGTAACACAACTTCGCTGGAGAATACATCAAATTCCCTTTTGTAAATGCATTATTAATAAAAAAACATAGATATTTTTAAACATTTGCTGGAAAGGAAATCTCATTATAAGCTCCTTCACTGCAAAAGCAACAATCTACCGTCGTCTCTCCACGGATAGATGCACTTAACTTAAACTAAAATTACACAGTTATATGGAGCTTGAAGCCACTAGTGAAGCATCAGCTTTGACAAGTTGGGGGTGGGTGGGAGAGCAGTAGATGGAAAATAGACAGAATCTCCAGGGGCTATTCTGACTACAGAGCACGTGGTCAACTACAGCAACTCACCCATTTGCGCTTCGAGTATAGGCGCTACATTCCCAAGCTTTTGCAAGTGAATACTTTGCAAAGATGTACACTGGACTACTCTCTGATGTGTTAAGGCCTTAACTACAGCATCTGTACAAATACACCAACACTCATTATAAACAAAAAAGAATAGGTGAGAGCATCTTTATAGCTCCAGTCTTTAACATCATAGAATTTAACTCTTCCATCGTTGCTTCTATTTCATCTGATTAGACATACTTCTCCAAGTAAAAAGGACCTGTCTTGATAGAGTTATTTGGAAACCACTCAAATTCCACCTTAATGATCTTTCTCACTACTTCCCCAGATCTTACAAAATGTTGCCTGCAAATAAGCTTTCACATGGGAAGCTACAGGAGTTTGATCTTGGCGAACAGTGCAGAAGTCACAGCCATATATGAGAGGATTACAACACTGTAGTAAAAAGCTATTTCTGGAGGATTAATAGGAATGAAGATAGTTTTTTAAAAAAAGGACAAAAATGTGTGATGTGGAATCTGTTTTGCCCTCAAAGGGACATAATTTCTGCGAGAGACGGGAAGTAAGCTAAAGGACAGAGCACTGCCCAAGGCTTAATTCTCCAACAATACCTCACAGTTAAGGATCTCACAGCTGAACACAGAGATTGGCCCCTTCACAAATAACTGCAATTATCGGCCCAAACCTTTGCCCAGTGACTCAGTAAAACCTGCTCAACCTGAACAAAAGGTGGAGAGATGTGCTCACACTGATAAGTTATCGAAACAGTAAGATTTTTGAGAGCGAGACATAAAAGTTGATGGAATATTAGCAAAAAAAAAAAAGGGACACAAAAATAAAACGTTGAGGCAAAAAAATGAAATTGTGGTTTTAGACAGAACATTATGGACAGGTTTTTGATTTATGTATCACATATCTCTTTGTATCTGTTATCCTACCACTCCAGAGGAATTGGTAATATCATCATTAACATTGCATTATAATTGCTTGTAAGACTGGAGATCCAGAGTAGATGCCTGAACTCTTAATCATTTGCTCTGGATACCGGCATCAGCTGGACAGCATTTAGTCATTTAACCTCTTCTTTCCTCACGGGTCAGTCATTAGTGACCCCAGTCTTCTGTGTTATAAGAGGTCCCTGAGGAACAGCTGCAAGTTCAGGGATGTGACACCCTGAGGGAAAATTCTCCGATTAATCCCAGTGACATAATGTGACTGTGCGTCACAACCACTCTCCTTTTCCCTCAGGCTGCAACTAACCCCGAAGGGATTATTACAGCCGGACCCGTGCTGTTTTCTGGAGAATTCTATCAGCAGCATGGAGGAGATTCAGAGCATACCATGGTTGATCTGAATACCTGTCAGAAGCTTAAAGCTGGTGCAGTCATGTTGACTAGAATACTGGGTGTCAGCATTCTGGCACGATATGAAATTGTATCCTTGCTCAACACTGTACACTCTGTCTGAACATGAGCTTAGCAAAACAATGTCTCACCGTCACACTGCATGAAACATGCCCATCAAAAGCGATACGCATTGCGCATCCCTCAAAGAGCTGCAGCTGTACACAGGACTGTGGCGCCTCAATGAGCGAATTAGGACACTAGAAAGCAAAGCATGTACAACCCTTGTAAACTCCTTCAGTTACACATGAAAAGGCTGATTGGAGCAGAGACAGTAACTGTAGCCAGGAGCACATCATGCCTGGGAGTAAATTGAAAAAATGTTTCCACCTTTTATTGGAAACATCTAGTAATTCAATCATTCTGAGCCTCAATAATCATAAAACTCTGCAGAATGCTGAAGTGAACAATTACTTTCTCAATAATATTTGTAAGTATTATTTTCAATTTGAGGGTGGAAGTAACTGCCGCACTAATTACAATGCGCAGCAATAACTTTGTCCTCTTCGACACACAACTATGCTTCAATAAAAGTGCCCCCCTCCCCTCTTGACATGCTGTAAAAATAAGCGGTGAAAACTGGAATGTAACTCCCCACTGCGAGTGCAACTAAAATCTCACCAGCGCTGGGAACAAACAACTCGTACCCACAATGAAAAAGTCTTAATTTTCTGATTTAACAATCACTGAATTAATCATGTTTTTGTTCACTGCACATGTATTCTTCACGTCTTTGCAGGAATATATTTACAGTCAGTAAAACAAAGAAAAAAATGTTTTAAAAAAAACCTACTACCCAAGGTGCATATGAGTAATATGGCAAAAGAAAACGCAGACTCCAGTGCCTTTGTTTCCATTCTGTTCAAAGAGCTCAGGGACACTGATCCTCTCTAAAGCTGCACCTCTGGATTGTAGTCATTCAACTCCAATGCCTCACATGGATGTTTTTTATACCTCTTGCAGATATTCTGCAGCACAGTTGAAATGTTCTCAGTACAATGCTGGGTGTGTTCACTGGTTACAAACACCTACAGCTCCACACCCTGTGCTGAGACGAGCTTTATTTCAGTCTTCATGAGTCAGCTCATGAGTTCAGACAATGTTTTTTGGGATGGACAGGAAGTCTTCTAGCAGCCTGGCAGCTGGTAATGACCGTTACACGTCAATGCAAGATTCTGCTGTGTGGGGAAAATCTGGGGTCTGACTCACTACCAACATCATGTAACCAGTGAAAATGAATGAAGAAGTTTCAAGAGAGGCTTTATTCCATTTGTCAAGGTCTTTCATATTTAAAAAGTTAGTCAAAGATGAAGAAATTCTTCTCAACAGAGCATTCATTTCATTTCAAGAGCCTGTGGGCCTTCACTGTTTTGGCCTTGGTGATGTTGCTGATTAATTCAAATGGCATACAAGAGCAACACTTCTCACAAAGTTGAACATGTGGAAGTTCCAACTGCAATCTTTTTACTGTTGCTGTGCTGGAATAGATGAGAAATTAATTGTGCACATTTTTGAATTGTACAATTACTCTACCATCTGCTCTTAACAGGACTTCAGGGTTTATAGAAGAATTTAACAATGGAAGCTGCCGACTGTGCCTGAGATACAAAGCTCTTCTGCTAATGTGCAAAAACGTTCTCGTTAAAATATTTCAAAGTGGTATTAATAAGTCATTTTCCACAGCGGGATTAAAAGTACCTACTCCAAAAGGTACTTTTGACCAGTCCTGAAACATTACTGTGTGGAAATTCAAATTAGACAAATACTAATTGGTTAAACTCACAGAGGACAACAAGAACCATTTTTCTACCCTCCTGATGCCCTCATCAAGTAGCAGTTTTCTCCTCTAGGAAAAAGAATAACGGAAGCTTGTCATGTTAGCCTATTGCATAAACTTTTTATTGGTAATGGTCAAGTGCTTAAAGCACTGGAGGTATGACCAGTAACTACTATTTGTCGTCGTTTTGAGACACTCAGAGTTGACTTAGAAGTTGAAAATGTTAGGTTCTGCATCAATTGAAATCGAAACACAAAGATTGAGAGGGCTGATTATGGGGTTTAAAGGTGTAACCTTCATGCTAGAAAGTGGTCTAATTTAAGAGAAGATGGAGACATGTTAGGAACTTAATACTGGGACTATGTACAACTTAATGGAGTCTGCAGACTCCAATTTAGCTGCTTTCTGGGATGGGTAATTCTACTCATACTGTGCTTTATCTTTAACATCTCAATATGTATGCAGATTTAGTATGAAAGGTGGCTAAGGCCACTTTACACAAGTCATTTATTGTTTTCAAATTTAAAGAGGCATTTACTGCTTATCTAAATACCTAAACACTCCATCCTCTAAAAAGCTTTTAAACAATGCACACAGGCCAAAACACATCACATTTTAACAAAACAGCAACTGATTCACAATCACAAATAAGCTTTGGAAGAATGGCACAAGCTGCTCTACTAAGCAGTAGATAGAAAGTTTTATCCTTTAATCTCTAGATTCATGAAGACAAAGTTGACATAATGTACTTCTTATTAGTCTTCTGTTTGAATGGGCAAAGCCTATACAACTGAAGAAATGATACTAAAAGCTCTAATGTGTAACCCTGAGACCGATGGCGCTTTCTGTGAAACAGGAGGAAACAGCAGTTCAGGTGGGCAGTAATAAGGTTCCCTTGCCTCTAAACTCTTGCCTCTATACTCTTGGGGCCCAACGAGGGTGGACAGTGAAGTTAATGGGCTGGGACACCTATAAAGGCCCTGACGTGCCCACGCTCCTTGATCAAATAACAAATCCAGCTCAGCAGTAGACCTGGTGCAAGGTGGCCACATAAAGCACACTTGGTGAAGTCCTTTAATCACCAAAGGCAGGCGTAAATTAAGCAAGTTAAAGCTATGTTTGTTTAGCTTTGTTTGATGTCTGGGAGCCGACGGCACACAGCCATCAATAAAGCTGTGGGTACATATGTCGGAATTAAAACAGCTGTTTTTCACTGGGAAGTCACAGCTAACCTTCTCAGTGCTGTTGAACTGCTCGCAAGGGAAAAGCGGGGCAAAATGTAACCTCATTTGTGTGCTGCTGTTGGATAAATCCACACTGATGAGAAGCAAGAGGCAACTATCTCACTCTGAGCACATCTGCTGTTTGTCAGAGCAAATGCATCCAATCAGCCAAACCACAGCCAGTGGCCTGAGCGTCCCAGCTGGGAAGATTACGCTGCACGGCTGCACCGGCCTTGGCATTTCAATAACTGCATCAGCATCAAAGCATTATTTATGGCCACTAATAGTGCTCTGGCGCAGAAAGAGGCAGTGCTGTTGCAGGAGTTGTACCTTGCTGACAGGTGAGTATGTGCTCAGAGTGGTTTGATTAAGGACAGTAACTTTAATTAAGGACTATAAATTCATACATTATTTCCCAAGGCTTATAGCTTATTTTTGTTGCTATCAGCTGAGATAAGCACTAACTGTATTCTGTGTATTTATTTATAACTTCAAATATCAGCAATATTCAGCTTTTTGCCTGTTTTATAAGCATATTCTGATAATTTGTGTGTAGTGACTTTATATATATATACATATATATATATACATGAAACTGCTGCACTTCAGAAATATTTACCGTTAGTGAGCCCCACTCCCACATAAAAAATGCAGATTTTCCCTCAGCATAAATTAACAGACAAAATTTTCCACTTGCAAAAGCTGCTGAGAAATTTCATCGTGGTAGTACAAATAGAAATTGCATCTCACAGCGTAATATATTATATATTCAACATTTTCGCAACTCAGTTAAACAGTTGAGTTATGTACGAGTAGAACTAGCCATAAGAAGGCTGTTCAACTGAATTTCCGATAGTGTCAATTGACCCTCTAAATCCCAACCAGTTTGTGGGCATTTGTTGCTCAGGTCACATTTGTACTCACTGTAGGTTAATTTCTTACTTCTTCTTCTTACTTACAATATAAAGTCCTGCACCTCTACGGAAACAGCACCACCATGGTTAAAAGTAAAGAGAACTCAGAAATATCTTTTGTGTAGTATAACTTAGCTACAATGTCACAAATCAAAACAGAAGAGAGAGCGTTTTTTACACTGTTAAGTAGATCAGCTCCAGAAAGATAATTCACCACGCTGAATGTTCCTTCCAACAACTTGCTCCTCTGTTCACCATCTTTTGAGCCATGCGGCATTTATCAAGTATGCTGTATGTTCCTCCTAATCTCTCTAATTGGTTTCTAGCCTTGTCTCCTGTTTGCTCTGTGTAAACACAGTCTGCAGTTCAACTGAGAAACTGAATTTTTGTCATGAGACTGTTGGTCACAGCTAAGTCAGTCAAGATTTCTTAGTTTCACCGGGGAGCAGAGAAATGTTTTATTTATTTATTTTACAAAATCTGGTGAATGTTAACGCTTACTTTGATGCAATATCCCATCTTTGGCATAGAATAGGTCCACTTTACCAACAGAACCACACATGACATATGATCAGCTAAAAGACTCTCTGAAGGAAACGTGTCAATTCATCCTGGTTTTACAGTATCTGACCAATTAATGGTGTGATTTTGAAGATAACATGCATTTCAAACCCTAGAGGGTTTTAGAGTTCAGAGGGTTAAATGCAGTAGACAAAAACCTTCATATAAGCACATAACGAGAACGCAAAGTTCTGTTGCCTGAACGACCCCAAGGGTGCTGTGTCCTTGCTAATCAACTGCCGATCATATCCCTTGATAATGAAGTGTGCTTCTCTCCATCGTTCCTCCTCCAGAGGTAAGCGAGTCTGCTGCTGTCTGGGCTTCTCGACATCCCCATCAACCCTTGCAGACCAACGATTGCCCTTGTCCTTCTGGGTCAAAGCACACCCCCTATCTGGATCTCACTCCTGACCAGACAACACCGTGTCCTCCAATACGTCAACCTCAGCACCACACTCCTGGCAGCTCGCTTCAAGCTTTGACTGAATTGGTGTGGCACAGATCCCTTTGTGACGCCACCATTTGGTGACACCAGATCCTGGCCTGTCACTTAAAACCTCAACACCACGGTGCAGCAGCCAAGCCTTGGTCACAATACAAGACCTCTGGGCACCTAAAGTTCCTTTAACATTTGGGTATTTATGGCATCTTCTAGATCACGTCGCTTTACCCCTTAGCTACATTTACTTGCTTTGATTATTTTTTGTCCATCAAAAGTGGAGATCATTCCTTTATCCTTATTTATTAATATTTATTTAGGCTTAATCCTGTTTTTATATTTGTGTTTCATTTAAGCATTACCATAAAAATTATTACCTGTGTGTCGTGATAGATAATGTGGTTAGATTCAGAACAAGAAAAGCACTCAGAGGACGCAGTACTCCGCCCAGGTTGCTCTGTCGTATCATTTCGGATGGATGAAATCTTTAATAAAAAATGACCTTGTGCTGAGCACAGGCGTGTTACGCATGTGTACATTATGTGCAGATACTGAATCGCATTACCTAAATATGTAGCAGGTGGTGGGAATTGATCAGAAACACCCCCACAATTTAATCAATTGTTCCGATTTCCGATGGATAAGTCCCGATAAGTCTGCAGCGGTGGATCATGTGAGCGTCAGCAGGTAGCTGATGTAGTGTTCACTTGTTGTCATGGTTACAGTGATGCTGTGCTGCTATCTGGCAATGATACAGAAATCTTTAACAAATGTATGGATCCAGACTTTAAGCTGCATCACTGGCAAAATCTAATAACTTGGTCCTTGTGTCATTTCTGACCTTCCCTGAAAATTTCATCCAAATCCGTTTTTGAGTAATGTTGCACACAGCAGAACAGACAGAAGGACAAACGTACACCAATCGTCACACAACTCCGCAGCATTCCTTGGCGGAGTAATAAACCTTTTTTGTTTTGAAAATGGGTTATTAAAAATCTACTTTCAAAACTGGTTTCACAACTCAACAGATTTAAATCCACTACAGTTGTCAGTTTATGACATAATGCAAGTGTAATGAACAGACAAGCTTCTGCGAATCAGTCAGTCTTACTGGAAAGCAAAAATCCATTGAGATAACTGCCTAAGATTTGCAACCACAGAATCTACTACTAGAAACTGCAGAACAGTTTCCGTACGAGCGGAGATGCTCGATATCAATATCGACCATGAATGCTTATTTAAGTGCATGCATAGAAAATAGCTTGCTCTGCATTGACTGGTACTCTGTAGTGACCTCAGGGAACAATTAAGTACTGTTGACCTCTTCATTCCACGGAAGGAATCGACAGAGAACAATGAGTCAAAACTACAGTGCAAGCTTCCCTTGAGAGATTTTTCTCTATCTTTTAGCGAGGATAAAGAAATAGTGTATGCATAAAAGGAACAAGGAGGTGTGGATGAAGAGCTTTCATGCTCGGCAAACAATTATTGGAAAAATAAAGAGCACAAAATAAATCAGTCAAACCTGCTCACCGCTTTTTGCCCAACCCATTTTACTCACATTATCTGATTTCCCATGCGTGTGCAAACACATAAAGCAATAAAACACAAATTGAAGTTGCTGTGGACACAAGCCGACACCCTACAGCTCAGTAAAAACAGGTGCACGGGCTAACATGGATACAGGACGCAGCACAACCAACAGACTGATTTGCTTTGAATTTCATGCATGCATCTAATTTAACTAAGAATTGTTAGCGTGAAGCAGAAATACAAGCTTAAAATGATTTCTGCAAGACACAAAGCCCTGCTGAAAGGTAAGTATACAAGCAAAAAGCCTCTCTCCTTGCAACGAGCCCAGCACTTGGCATAATTAATCAGCTTCATTAATATAGCTGTGAATTCTGAGGTAAATGCACCACCAAAGCTGTATTTTTAATAATCACAGGAGTCCTACAAATTCTTTTCAATTTGTAATAATAACTAGAAATGGCAAATACATTTAGATTTTCTGTTGCAGTCAAAACATTTTTGAATAAAGCGCCAAGTTGCTTCTTAAGATAATTTTTTTTTAAGCAATCAAAGTGTTTTTGTCATGTGTTTATTGAGATATTCATGTGAATGTGGTCTCTACCTAAGAATAATATATTTGGGATGCATTTGCACAGTAAAGACATGACAAGACATTCTCTCGCTATCTGAAATTCCCTGTTTTAAGAGCAGAATTTTACAGTTTAAACGAATGACCAGGTTAAAAATACAATAATTAGTTAATGGATTTATAAGCCCATCCACAGAAAAATAATCAGTACCTACTGTAATATTTATTACCAATAATTTCTATATTTTTTTCAAACAAAAAATACAACATAGTATTTGTTTACAGCATTTTACGATAAAACACAATCAATATATTTCGGTTTTCTGACAATTTATTGAAATGCTGACCATCTGTTAAACCATTTCAGCGTTTTTCCTATTCAATATTATTGCCCTATCAACTAGAGAAAAAATATTTCATTTGATTTCCTATGAACAATAAAATAATAAGAAATATATATATATATTTTTTATTTTTCCATTTTAAACCAACAACAACAACAAAAAAGGAAAACTGGACCGTTTTTTCTGTTTTAAGCCAAAAACAAAAAGTAAATTAGGATCATTTTTGATTTTTCTTTTTGAAACCAACAATGAAAACAACTGAAAATAGGTCCATTTTTCATTTTTTTCTGTTTTACACTTTCAATGAAGACAAGCACAAGTGCAACTAAGATATAGTTAAAAGGAAAAGGCCACATATGTAATGCAAAATGTCAGTACTAATGAAGACAAGTCAAATATTTAAAGCAATAAAGCCTTGATAGTCAGGTCAAGTCACAGCAGATTTCAGACTGTTGAGCCAAAGTGTATCCCAGCAGAGAGACTTGCATTACAAATTTACCTAACAAGCAACAGAACTCTACAATATTACATAAAATACAAATTTCCTGAGTTAATTAAACATTAAGGTTAAGCCCCTGCAATGTTATTAATTATGCAAATTTACCTGTCATTGTCAGCATTAATATAATGCAGGAGAATCTCTCAAAGTAGATTCTGCTTTCAAACTGAGAGCTCCGTGTTGACCAGGTAAGTGCACAGGCAGCAAGCTGAGGTTTAACAAGAGCTCAATGGAAACTCCATTTGACTGGCAAATGAGCTGGTTGCTCCTGTGACCTTGGATTGGGCGCCTCGGCAAATGTTTGCCATGGAAAGTCTGGGATTACTCTCCTTTACATGCATACGAGCAGGGGAGAGGATGGAAATATGGAAATACAGTGTATGACTGGCACCGGACTAAACCGACGACTTCTCATCATCATCTAAGATCATCTGCATGTTTGAAAATAATCCATTCAGTGTCCTCAGATCTGATCATCTTCTTGCCAATAAACATGACAAACACGAGGTGCTTCCAACATCATTTCATGCTTCCCACTGCATCTATCGAGTCATCACAAAAATGACAGCAGAGGCTGTTAAATGGAGAACTAGCTTCAAGCTATAAAAATCAATGGATGGCTACAAAAATACACAAACTGCGCAGAGTTACAAAAATAAATCTGTAAGTGGAAATATAAAGACGAATAAATAAGATAAAAAATAAAGTTGCTATATAAAGAAACATAATCAAAAAATTTATCCATAAAAAAGGCTAATAAAAGTAGAAATATTAAGACAAATAATTAAAATAATGAAAAAATAAGAAGAAATGTGCTTATAAATAAAATAAAAAATAAATAATATGGCAATAGAAAGCAATATTACTCAAAAAATGAATCCATAAAAGTAAAAGGCTAATAAAAGTAGAAATATAAAGGCAAATAAATAAAATAATGGAAAAAAATAACAAGAAATGTGCTCAGAAATAAAACTAAAATAATAAACAATGTGGCAATATAAAGCAATATTAATTGAAAAATGAATCCATAAAAGAAAAGGCTCAAAAAGTAGAAATATGAAGACAAATAAATAAGAAATGAGCTTTTCCTTTGCTTTTAAAGCAACACTAAATGCCTTTTCATTTATGGATGAATTTTTTGATTAACATTTCATTATATAGCAACATTATCTTTTTATTTTATTTATTTGTCTTTATAGTTCCACTTTTATTTGCTTATTCTTTTATACATTTATTTTTGTAAATTTGTAATCCGTACAAGAAAAAGCAACATTTAATGTCACTTTAAAAGCAAAGGAAAAGCACATTTCTTATTTGTCTTTATATGTCTACTTTTATTAGCCTTTTCTTTAATGGATTCATTTTTTGATTAATATTACTTTATATTGCCACATTATTTATTTTATTTATAAGCACATTTCTTCTTTTTTTCATTATTTTATTTATTTGTCTTTATATTTCTGCTTTTATTAGCCCTTTCTTTTATGGATTCATTTTTTGATTAATACTGCTTTATATTGCACACATTATTTATTGTATTTATAAGCACATTTTTTCTTATTTTTTCATTTTTTTTATTTATTTGTCTTTATATTTCTATTATATTAGCCTTTTCTTCTATGGATTTTTTAAAAATAATATTTCATTATATAGCAACATTATTTATTTTTTTTGTCTTCATATTCCCACTTTAATTTGCTTATTCTTTTATAGATTTATTTTTGTAATTTGTAATCCATAAAAGAAAAAGCAACATTTAATTACAAGATTTCTTATTCATTTGTCTTTATATTTCTACTTTTATTAGCCTTTTCTTTGATGGATTAATTTTTTTATTAATATTTCTTTATATAGCAACATTATTTAATTATTTGTCTTGACATTTCTGTTTTTATTAGCCTTTTCTTTAATGGATAAATTTTTTTGATTAATATTTCTTTATAAAGCAACAATATTTATTTTTTCTTTTATTTATTTGTCTTAATATGTTCACTTTCATTTGCTTACACTTTCATAGATTTATTTTAGTAATTTGGCACTCTCACTACTCCATATATGGGAGACAGAGAGCTTCATGAAATCCCAGGTGGACAACATGAGAGGCTGATATGTGATATCAGGCCAGGATGCACCGGATGCACCAGTTGCCTGACACAATTAGGAAGAGTTGCTAGTGCCAGTCAGTCTCCTGTTTCTGCCCCTGGCTGCTGTCAAGTGAAAGTGGTAACAGAGCACCAGGGCTGAGGAGGCTGAGGAGGGAGGCTGCGGACATGCAACACTGCAGCAGGACTGAGGGGGATGTGCAGCCAGATGGGGAGGTCAGGTTAGAGCAGCAGCTAGATTTACACCACTGCTCGAAACACAACAGCCACACGGAGCCGAACCCCGCTGCTTGTCCCTCGAATTACTCAGAGACACTCGGCTGCAGGAAATCCAAATTAAGCTGATCACTCCCCACTTGGCTGCACGGCACACGGCGTCCTGCCCGCACGGATGCTGTGAATTAGCTTCGAACTACAAGTGGGCTATTTCTCGAAATGCTCACCCCGGTTTACGATTTGGTGCAGATGCGGGGAGCTCAGTGGAGCGTACGGTGATGAAGATGCTACACCTCGGCTCCGCCAATCCTGATTTATTACATAATTGTACGCATTGCTCGACTGCGGAACCACGGCTGTCACCCCGCCGCACAGAGAATTAGCAATTAAGCTAGCAGCGTTTAATCACCAGCACAAGGCGGCAGACGGCAGCGGTCATTCCGGGCTCTACTTCGGTTTGCACTCACCTTTGTTTCGCTGGTGGTCTCCCGGCAGGCTGTCTGAGCGGCTCACGGAGGAAAATAAAAAGCTGGCTGGAAATATTAAAGCTTCAGTCCTCGGGGACGTCTGTCTGTTTGCTAACTGTTAGCTGGCGACGTTTATACGTTTATTAACGTTACTTCACGGGCTTCAGTCGGTGATGGTTGGCTCTCCTCTCAGCCCAGCGGTGACACGCTGGGCTAATAATAAAGTCTGGAAGGTTAAAAATTAACTTCACACAACTGCTCGGCTGTGTAGAGTGTTTACCAGCACTCGACTTGTTAGCCACTACCGCGCCTGAGTGCTTCTGTCATGGGTTTGAGTGGGAAAAGGACAAGGCTGAAGGAATATACAACGGTTCCTGTTTTAAATTTCAAAATAAAAGCTACGAAAATAATTTTTTTACATCTGGATTTAGGCTGACTACGGCATATGATTTGTTTCTGTTACTTAACCGAATTAAAATAGTTAATTTTAGATGTTGAAACTAAAAGCACTACCAGTTTCCTTTAGCATCCGCTTGGCCTCAGCTGATATGTTTTATCAGGACTGATATCAATTAGTAAAAAGAAGATTTGGAGTTAATATGCAATCTTTGTGACACATTTAAAACTTGAGCCCACACACAGAGAGGCCAATGCATCAGAGCCAAAATAGTACATTTTTTAAACTGATTTATTTCACTGATAATTGATTAAAATAAATACCATCATTGACAGTAATAAAAATGCTTAACATTTGATCTCATAATACGGAGCGGACTGAGAAAATTGTCAATAAAGCCTTTTCAATTAATGGGAGTCTTTTCTGGCATACTCTCTTATCTTTGAATAAAAATCCTTTTTACTGGATTACTTGGTTTCATTGTACATTACTCGTTTTGCTGTCTAAATATTCCTTTCACTTGACAATTTGCAGTGACATGAATTGCATAGATACATCTGTTACTGAGTGTAAACATGACCTTTATGTGTCATTGTTTATTAAATCACTCTCTTTATCTTGTATTTTACTGTTTTATCTACATATTATACCCTTAAAGCACATTCTCAATACATTTTGAAATTAATATTGTGCATATAAAGAAAGATTATATTCATATATATGTATACACTCACCAGCCACTTTATTAGGTACACCTGTTCAATTGCTTATTAACACAATCACATGGCTGCAACTCAAAGTTCTTATGTACTATAAATCCTCATAGTTTAGTATGTCGTCCAAAATATGACAAAAACGCCATAGTTTAGGATGTCGTCCAAAATGTGACAAAAACGTCATAGCACATTCTTGGAAGCAGTTCATATCATGGCATTCCATCATGTTATTTATTGAAACTTAAAAACCAACAGCTTCAGTGGAATTTGAATTAGAGAAGATAAAAAAATAATCCAGATGTTCTGAAGGAAAGAGATACTTGCGTAGCCTTTGTACTAGTGAGCGGGAGGCCGCTGCAGGATGTGGAGCTGTGATGATCTGCTGGATGAGTTGGTTCAGGAACGCAAAGACAAGGAGGAACTTTGGCAGGTTTGCATTGCAAAAGTGTGTCTAAGTAAAAACACTAAAAGTCAAAGTTCATAGTTATCAAGAAAATATTCGCTCTTTTTAGTTCTTAAGTAATTTTTAAGTCCAGTTGTATTCTTCTAAGAGTCCTTCTTGCAAGCTCAGGTTAAGTTTTTCTAATAGCCCAGTGTTCTTCATAAAGCCAAGCCCGTCCTTCTAAAAGCCCATTACATTTTGTAAAAACCAAGTTCAGTTGCATTCCAGTGATTTTCCTCTTTATAGAAAGTTTTGGAGCGAAATTCAAATCAGCATCTAACCAATCATGGATGTGTTCCTCCCAAGGGGTGATGTTAAACTTCACTGTCCAGGAGAGGTCAGAGGCCAAGTACCTTTAGAACTTACTCTTAGTTCATTTCTTAAATGTACAAATCCAATTGTTCAACATCTATGATGATCACAGATCTGAAATAACACAGAATAAATGATTAAAGTGACACCAAACCCAATATGTGTATCTCATATAGTTCCTGACATAATAATAAAAATGTGTAAACATAAGAATAAACTTACAAATTGTAGACTTTAGGATACACTGAAGTAAACTTATAACATAGCTAAAGCACAAGCATATACATTCAGTAATAATAGGAAAAAGAAGACATAGGGAGTACATATAGTTAGAGTAAAAAGTCTCTGTGTCTTTTATGACTGTGGTCTGTGACAGAGAGGGGGGGGTGTTGGTGTCTTGTTTGTTCTTCTCCACAAACACTTCAGATTCCATGTGTTCTTCTTCCATACTGGTCCTGATCAACCTGGTATCAGAGACTGAGTCCAGATCATCACTCCAGTGATGCTGCATTTCTTTAATGTTCTGATTTAAACTCTTCAATCCATTCCTGCATACCAAGTTCTGTGTGTTCTGTTAGGAGATCAGAAGGTCAGAATGTCAATCCTGCAGAGGTGAGGTTTTCCTCACAGTTGACACTTTATGACTTTTATCAGATTCTAGTGGAGGTAGGAGGCATCTTGTTGTCTCCAAGAGAGCTGTGAGTGGTCCTTCAGTAGTAAACATCCCATCAGCAGATGTTCCATTTGGAGGTGAATTCTGGGTTAGCTGTCTTCTGAAATGTTGTCTTATTGATATTTGTGTGGTGCTCTGGAATGTTCTGCTCCTCAGTACGCTACACCCGGTTAACAAGGAGGAAAGAAAACACCTCCAGCAGAACCAGGCTCAGGGAGGCCAGCCCTCTGCCTCGACTGACTGGTATGAAAGAGGAGCAGAGAGACAGCAGGACAGACAGACATCAGAGCTCCTCTGCAGACTGCTGAGCTGAAACACACAAACATGACAAAGGTTAACAAACAGACACAGAAATGGTGCAGTCCAGTGTTTAAAGCCACCTTTTCATTCAGAGTATTAACTCACAATATTTATTTTTATTAACTTTTATTTAACCAGGTATGTTAGTTGAGAACCGATTCTCATTTTCATTAATGACCTGACCAGGAGGCAGCACATAAACAAGATAAACAACAAAACAGATTACATGTATAGCAAATCACACTATATTACAAAACAAATTATACAGTGACTTGTAAAACAGAAAGACTAAAAGCAGCTGCAGTGGTCCTGAAGTGTTACTCTGACTGACTTTTTACACGATGAGAGCGATACGCATGAGGTGAGTTTTAGAGATTGTTGGAAAGAGTTCCAGTCATTAGCAGAAAACTGGAATGAGGATCAACCAAGAGAGGAATGGACTTTGGGAATGTGGAGGTTAATGAGAATGTTAGAATGAAGAGTGCAGGAGGAGTTATGAATAGTAAGTAATGAGGACAGATATGGTGGTGCTTTACCAAAGAGGGTTTGTAGATGTACAGAAACCAGAGAGGATCAGTTCACCAGTGAGTACAATCTGCAGTGGTGGGTGTTGTAAGTAGCTCTGGATGTCAGAGTGGCAGATAGTGTCTAATTTATGGAGGAGGGTTTCTGAAGTGGATCTGAAGAACACATCACCATAATCAAACAATGGAAGGACTGTCAATAAAGATACGATAGAGAAAGCTGATTCTAGATTTAACTTTGGATATCAGGATATCACAGAGCCAATCTGAAATTACACCTGTGCTGTGTGATGTGCATCTTTAGTTGCTGTCACTACTCTGACATGACAAAATGTCTTCTTAACCGCTTTAGAAGGAGCAATACAAACATTTTAGTTTAGGGGAGGTTACCTTTTTCTTCTTTTCTGTTGGTAGCTGTCTGTTGTCTCATCTCTTACATTTTGTACCGTTATTTAAAACATCACAGATGCAGAGGTTAGAACCATCACCTCACAGCACCAACCTGCTGGTCAGCTGGTTCTTTCTGTGTGGAGTTCATGTTCTCTCTGGGACTGGGTGGCTTCTCTCCAGGTGCTCTGGCTTCCTCCTGCAATCCAAACACATGCGTGGAAGGTTACCTTTCATTTATCTAAAATTACATTTCTCACTGCATCTCTCTACATAATGTGGATTCATATCCAGAGGCACTTCCTCATCTGGTTCCTTGTCCCGATCTCAGCCTTCTGATCATTAGAGAGAGATCTAAAGAGAACAAAAACACAGATAAATCTTCCACTAGCTCAGAGACAAATGGTTACATTTGAGCTGTGTAACTGCATATGCTCATATTAACATAAAAGTATCTAATGAACAAAGACTTCATGAAGTTTCCTTGAACTCTCTGGCATGTCATGTGCTGGTCCTGGATCAGTTTCCATCATTTCCTCTTTGAAACTACTTGGGGTCCCAAACCTGGGAGCTGGAATCCAGTGAGCTGGGATCCTGAGCTTTTAATTGTTTTATAGGTTCATTCCATCTGAAAACATCTCATTTATAGAACAGTTTCTGCTTAACTGTTTCTGACTGGCCTCAAATATTTAGAGCATAAAATCTGAATATTTGTAACAGGGTTTCTGCAGAAATCAGCCAGTCAAATTTAATGCTTTTTAATGCCATTTTAATGCTGTACTGTAAAAATCTTAATGCCACGACCGTGAACTCAACAAATTACACAGGTTTGTTTTTTTTAAGTAAAAGATGATTTTTATATGAAAACTGTCCCTACATTTCACTATTTCTGAATCCGCAAATCACCCCTGACCACCCACGGGCTGCAGTCATTCTCTGAAACCCACGTTTTCTAGCTATTTTTGCTGGAATTTCCATTTCACCATTTCCCAGCTCTCCTCCTCCTAGTCCAGCCTGCCAGCCACTTTAATCCTCCTGTTGTCTTCATTTACGGGCACCACAAAATATTGTTTTCTTGTCTCAAAAAAAATTCAAAAATTCTGTAAAAAAAATTCCCCAAATTTTTGAAAATGTGCAAAACCTTCAGGAAGAAAATTCCAACAATTCCTTAAAAGTTTCCCTGAAAAGTTTTATTCAAAAAAAAAAAAAAATCCCCCAAATTTGGCAAGAAAATTCTTGTAAATATTTTCAAAAAATGAGTAAAAATCTTCCAAAAAAAATCCTAAAAATATCTAAATTAATTACATATATATCAGTAAAACTTCTAATGTTTCCTTTAACAGCATTCACATAAAAAATCAACCAAAATCCAGTGAAATTCACTGGATTTTGGTTGATTTTTATGTGAATGTTCTTAAGAAACATTTTTTTTAGTATTTCTTTTTTTCCACCAAAAAATGTTCAAAGATTTCCCAAAAATGTTGACAATGTGGACAACAGAAGTTTCACTGTGAAAAAATATTTTTTTTCCACATTTTCAAACTTTAAAATGGGTCAATTTTGACCCGCAGGACGACACGAGGGTTAAAAGCATGCAGTTTTTGGCAGTTGTACCTGACTGGCTGAAACAATTATCACAATGCTTCAGCATGTTTACGCAGATGCACATATCTGACGAATTGCAGTCTATAATTATATATTATTATATCATTATTATCAAATATTTTTCTTGAAAACTGCAGAAAGAATTTTTAATGCCACTGAGAATCAAATTTAATGATTTTTAATGCCATTTAAGACAAAATCAATATAATGACTATTAACACTTTTAAATGCCCTGCAGAAACCCTGTGTAAAGATATTTGTGAAATGTTAATTTGATATAACAGATACTTTCCTTCATGCATACATTATGCTAATATCACCCTATTGACCCAATGCAGCAATAATTACCAAAGCAATTCCACAAAACTAAAAAACAAGTTTCCTCCAAAATAAACCAATATGGTATGAAAAGTCGATGAGAATAAGCTTCTTTTTTTATGAACATTTTCAAATTAAAAATGAAGCAATGCAAAGTAGTTTGTTTTGAGAGTAAAATCTGAGGCTCTGTGCACAGTGCTCTCATCATTCCTATCACCACAACTTTACTGTCTAGAAAGTGTAAAGATTTGTTCAAAAGATTGACATTTCTTTTGTATAAGTGCTGACATTTTAATTATTAAATTACAGTATATAATAATGATTTGCTTAAAAAATGGTGCTGCAGAGTGCTACGATTTTTTTTAATTTATATACAGTGTGAATGAGAAAATGAGACAATCTCAATTCTGTTCTTAGTTCATTTTGTCTATTTCACTTTAAAAAATATATATAAACTAAGACCTAGTGGCAACTTCATCAAGCAAAATAAAAGGGTATTTAATGAAAAAACTGTTTAAGATACCACTTACTACATCAAAAATGAAGGAACTCTTCGACCGTTAAAGTACTGGATCGACAAGCAGTATTGCGAAGAGCAGGTTTTCTCAGATACAAAATGTAGTCATCTTTTTATCTGTGTTGAGAATGTCTTTTGGTTTTGGACTTGTTTGACATCAAAGAGTGCATTCAAAATTAAGTTCTACTGTCTTGCACTGTAGTATGATGACAATTATATCGAATTCTTGGGGATTTTACTCTGACATATACTACATAAACTACATAAACATTGTTGTACACCAAGCATACTCCCTGTTGCCAGAAGCACTCCCTGATGTCAACGACCTCCACTAGCAGGACAGTGTAGTCCACCACACAACAAAAACTGCTCAGGAATGTGTCGACAAACATAAGCCAAGTGTAGTCGGTATGTGAAGTTCGTACAATTGCCTTCCATAACAATCGCAAGGATCAGAAAATTTTAAGAACGTCACAAGTCAAGAAGATGGAAAACAGTGATGGTAAACATGCCACAACGCTTAATGCAAAAATAACAGTTAGTTCTGTTCAACTTCTGCTGCAGATTAAAGGCATCATGTCCATCTGGGCTGAGGATCTCCATCCATCAAACAGAAAGCTGTCATATCATCTGTGAGTGTCTGGAAGACCTGCAGGAAACTCCAGTGTTTCTCTGCTGGATTCCAAGTATTAAAAAACAGGCTGAAAACCCCATGACCTGCCCAATGAGGATTACAGTCAAATGGCATTTAAGCTTTAAGTGAACCTATAAAGATCACTGACCACAGATTAGCCCAATGTTCCATTGTTATTCAGTCGTACAACTACTGCATTAAAAAAATAATAAAAATCACCAAAAAAACAGTTTAACCCATGACAAATGAAAACCAAATCCATTAGTTTCATGCAGCTAAAACATAAAGCAGCAGCTCATTTAAGGCACCGACATGAGCGGCTTTTACCAACATAACTGGAAGTTACATAGAATACAGAAGAGTCTGAGAAACACTCCAGTTTACACTACATACATGTCTTGTATTTTTCTCAACTCAGAGCAGTCTGTTAGACAGCTCACATTAGCATTACACGAGCGGATTACACGTTCGGCTAACGCTGTTAGCTCGCTAATGTACTTAGCACAAGTCAAGCTAGCCGCCTCATGTTAGGAGTTAACTCACCCCGCAAAGTATCACGGATTAGCGCAGAAAACAGCGTCAAGTCTGTCTAGATTCAGGTGGAAAACAAAAGGGGTCCGGGTCCTCCATCCGCCATCATAAACTAAACACCGCTTCACTGTCAGTCTCCCCTCTGCTTCTCCGGGAACTTCCACCGGGACCAGACAGAACCAGTCTGAACCAGTCCCAACCAGTCAGAGGCGGGACAAACCGACTGATTGGTCACAGTGAAATAAAGCCACGGGAACCACTGGCTGCTCATTAAAGTCAGAAAACTAATGACAATTTAATTTTTATTCTTTTACATCTGCACAGTGTCCAGTTTGAAGCCATTTGGATCTGAGTCTCCCATATTGGTAAAAAAAAAAAAATAAAAAACTGTGTTTGGGTGTGGGCGGTGCACATGACTCCTGATGTCACAATCACATGACAGGCAAGACTGTGACGTCATCGCTCGTGACACTATGACGTCATCGCTCGTGACACTATGACATCACTAATGATGTCATTCAAGGCTCAGAAAGTGTATAAATACAGGACATTTTGCTACTCTGAACAGAAGACGCTGAACAGATGACACTCGACAGACATAAAGGACTACAAGTTCGTGAAAAACACCGATCAACAGACACGCTTCAGAAAAGAAGACACTTCTGAGAGACAAAGACAGTCTTTGGAAAACAAGACTCATTAACAAAATCGCCTATCAACACTCATCTGAAAAAACATTAGCATGGCAAACCTTGGGATTTTCAAAGGCAGTACACTTGGCAGTTGCCACATTGTAGAGGAGATCCTTGGAGAGGGCGCCTTTGGCGTTGTAGCCAAATGCCGCAATACCTTGACCAATAACACTGTAGCAGTCAAGGTCCATAAAAAGAAGTTAGAAAATGCTATAGAAGAAATTTTCATCCTGAAGTGGCTGCAGCGTCATGGCTCAGATACCTGCAATATTGTCCGGTGGGATGGCTTTTTTTTCGACAAGGAGAAGCTCTGCATTTCCTTTGAACACCTTGATCAAAGCCTGCATCATTACCAGATGGCGCAAAACGCAAAGCGTCTCAGTATGGTGGAACTGAAGTCAGTATTACACCAGCTGGCTACAGCTCTTTCCCATCTACATTCTATTGATATAATACATGCAGATCTGAAACCAATGAACATCATGGTTGTGGACCGCCACCAACATTCCATTAAAGTCAAAATAATTGACTTTGGCCTGGCGCGTTTTGCATCACAGGTGCAACAAGGGGAGTGTAGAGGGACCATGTCCTACAATGCACCAGAGATGTCACTCGGAGCGCCATTTAATGAGGCCATTGACATGTGGGCTCTGGGTGTTACAATGGCAGAGCTGGCAATGGGGTGCGCACTCTACCCGGGTATGACAGAATACGATGTTCTCAGGGCCATCATAGAGACCCAGGGCAAGCCGCCCGATGACGTGCTGGACTGTGGTATGCACACTGAGGATTTTTTCAACATTGACGACTATGGCAGATCATGTTGGAGATTTATGACTCCACATGATGTGTATCAGGAATATGGACTCAGAGCAACAGACGCCAGGAGTATCAAACTCCGGTCTCTTGATGACATTCAGTGGCATATGGAGCGACACAGGGAAGGAAAGATGCTGGTCAGCCTTATAAAAAGTATGCTGAACCTGGATCCTCATCAGAGGATCACAGCCCGGGAGGTTCTGGAGCATCAATTATTTGCTCCGAGCCTCCCTCAGAGCTTGTCAAGACACACTGAGCTAGACGTGGTACATCTACCCGCTGCATCGTGTGAGGAAGACAAAGACTCAAATGTCCAGCTTCCAAATCGATGCGTGGCTGCTCCATCAAGGGAGGAAGATGTAGACTTTAATGTACAGACTTCAAATCCACACTCAGCTGCTCCACTGTGGCACGAAGGTGTGGATTTCATGATCAGACTTCCGACACCCAATTCGGCTGCCTCATGGGATGAGGAAGGCATAGATTCTGATGTCCAACTTCCTCATCCCTATATGGCTGTTACACGGAGTGAGGAAGATGAAGACTTTCACCTACAGCTTCCAAATCACTACTCGGGACAATTGGAGTCTAATGTCCAATTTCCAAATTCCTATTGGACTACTACATGGAGTGAGGAAGGTGTAGATTTTATGCACATAAAAGACAACATTCCACGCCCATCTCCCTCCCCGGCTGCTACTTCGGGTGAGTCCAACAATCAAACTGAGGACTTGACCAGTGAAATCAATCACATGAAAGACCAAGTCCTTTGTCCAAATTCCTCAGCTTCAGCCATATCAGTGGATTCGTGTCCCAAGTCCAATACTGAAACCAAAACCAAGACGAAAAAAGTCAGCTGGTGGAAACGATTCAAAAAAAGAATTGCGCGGGTTTTCTGCTGCTGCATTCATTAAGATAAGATAATCCTTTATGTCAGGGGAAATTTCCCGTGTTACAGCAGCAATATACAGTAAAGATGATAATTCTAATAGCAACAATATATACAATATATACAAGAAGGAAGGATGAAAAATGAATAAATAGAGTATTAGAGTTATTCATTAGTGGATCAATTTTCCCTTCTCCACCTCCCCCAACCCCATTCCTCACCCCACTCTCTCTAAGGGCAGTACTGTGGCTCAGTGATTAGCACTGCGGCCTCACAAAAACACCTCCACCCCTCTGGTGGGATGTTTTCTGAGTGGTGTTCTGTGTTCTCCTCATGTTAGCATGAGTTAACACCAACAGTCACCCTAAAAAGAGACGAAAAGAAAACAGGAGAAAACAAAAGAGCCATTACAAAAAAATTTTAGGCCAATTTTGTAAAGAACCATTTTGTAAGGAATCATTTTGTAAGGAACCATTTTGTAAAAAACCATTATAAAAACTTTTATACCAAAAATAAACCAAACCAAAAAACTAAATTAAAGAAACCAACTAAATATAATTATTCTTATCTCTGTATTTGTTTGTTTCTCTGTGTTAAAACACATCACACCAAATTCTGATTGCTAGGTTGTTGTTTTACAAACACCAGTGGTTCTGATTTAAACAGAACTAAAGCTTGGACAGTTGTTTTTTTTTAAATTACTGGACAGGATTCATATGATGGAATAGAACTTGTTCTAACTTTTTGTCATTGTTTTTTTTTTTTTTTTAATTTAAGGGTGCACACTGTAGCCTATTAGCACATAGGTGTCTTGCACCATTTTGACCACAACTCTTAAATCATTGCCAAGAAAAGTAAATGCGTTGTTTTGTATTTGTTTACATACAAAGCGAAGTGTAACGTCGGTCCTGTGTTGGGAGACGATGCAAAACTCTGCTGTAATTTCAACCTGATTACTCAGTTGTCACACAGATAAACTAGTCTAAGCAATGATCGTGTGTGTGGGCGTGTGTGTGGTTCAAACAGTCTGTTTGTCATTCTCCACTTTTTGTATGAGACATGTAGAATAAAATGATTTTACTGAAATGACTGAACTTTTAGCTTGGATTTGGTGAATTGTGCACATTACATATGATTCGCTCAAGGACTGTTGAAAAGTTAAAAACACTTCAGGATCCTTTCTTGTTATCGTCCTGGTTATGATGAGTGTTGTAATTTTGGTATTTTTTTTTAGTAGTTATCAATGTTTATACACTATTTTAGTCAAAAAAGCAAGGAGATACAGGAAAATATATGCTCATTACCACAATTCTTATGTAGTTGTGTGGAAGAAAATGCCTTGTTGATGTGAGAGGTCAGAGGGGAATGGACAGACTGGTTGGAGAAGATAGAAAGGCAACAGTCACTCAAATAACCAGTGGTTACAACCAAGAAATACAGAATACCATCTCTGAACACACAACACGTCCAACCTTGAAGAAGATGGGCTACAGCAGCAGAAGACCACACCAGGTGACACTCCTGTCAGCTAAGAACAGCAAACTGAGGCTACAATTTACACAGGCTCACCAAAGTTGGACAATAGAAGATTGGAAAAACGTTGCCTGGTCTGATGAGCCTCCATTTCAGCTGCAACATTCCAATGGTCAGAATTTGATGTAAGCAACATGAAGCCATGTCTCCATCCTGCCTTGTATCAACAGTTCAAGCTTCTGGTGGTGTAATGGTGTGGGGGATATTTTCTTGGAACACTTTGGGCCTCTCAGTACCAACTGAGCATCATTTAAACACCACAGCCTACCGGAGTATTGTTGCTAACCATGTCCATCCCTTTATGACCACAGTGTACCATCCTCTGATGGCTTCTTCCAGCAGGATAATGCACCATGACACAAAGCTCAAACCATCACAAACTGGTTTCTTAAACATGACAATGAGTTCACTGCACTCCAACAGCCTCTACAGTCACCAGATCTCAATCCAGCAGATTGGCATCATGGATGTGCAGCTGACAAATCTGCAGCAACTGTGTGATGCTATCATGTCAATATGGACCAAAATCTCTGTGGAATGTTTCCAACACCTTGTTGAAAATATGCCACGAATAATTAAGGCAATTCTGAAGGAAAAGGTGGGTCCAGCCTTTTACTAGTAAGGTGGACCTAATAAAGTGGCCAGTGAGTGTCTGTATAATGTAGCGTGCTGTGTGGGGTTTTATTTTGAAAGCTAAACACCCAATATCCTCTGAACGGTTTATCACAGGGTGACTTGATGCACCAGCTCTCTTCCCTTGAGTCTGCTCGGTGATCGTCTGTTTTTCCTGGCTGCACAGGACACAACGAACATGTGATCAGTCCTGTGCACTTTCAGTTCACACGCAGTCTTAGAGAAGCCTTTTAATCTGCTAAATCAGAGATATGAACGGACCGTCACGCTTCGTTGTGCTGCATATAATAGATAAGAACTTTATCTTATCTATTATATCATGTCTGGGGCTGGGGAGCAGCGTGATCTGCTCTGACTAAGTGACTTGTTGCAATTCAAAGATCAAATCAAGCAATTACCGTATTAAACCATGACGGTTTTCTAAAATTATACCCGTGTGCGTACACAATGAACAATTATACTCCATCACAGAAATATGTCTGGTACATTATTGTAGGTCACTGTTGTAAATCTACTTACTGCTGCTATTTATGTTATATGGCATGATCATAACATAGCTGTATATTTTTAATGTATCTGTAGTAATACATTTATAATGGTTGAACAATACAAAATATGTGGACTGCTAAACTGTGCGAGATGAATCCAGGTGTTTTCAGTATAGGAATGATCTATGTTTGGGCAAATGATGACATCTGGTGGCTGCTGGAGGTTTGGGTTTGGTTCAACTCCACAGTCCACGATGGGACATGGACAACATCTAGGGGCACAAATGAGTAACTGCAATGTGATCCAAACTTTCTTCTGGCTGTTTCTAATCATATGAAACATCAGCAATCATCCAGGCAAAACATTTCGGATTTGTAATTATGGAGGTTTAATTGTGACCAGTGGTGGAGGAAGAATTCAGATCCTTTAGTACCAGTACTCCAATGTAAAAATACTCCTTTACAACTTAAAATCCCACATGCGCTACCATTTAAAAGTTTGGAGTCACTTAGAAATGTCCCTGTTTTGGGGAGAAAGTCTTTTTTTTTTCAATGAAGATAACATTAAATGAATGATAAATCCAGTCTAGACATTGTTAATGTGGTAAATGACTATTCTAGCTGGAAACAGCTGATTTTTAATGGAATATCTCCATAGGGCTACAGAGGAACATTTCCAGCAACCATCACCCCTGTGTTTTAGTGCTACATTGTGTATGAAATTGTCTGGATGACCCCAAACTTTTGAATACTAGTGTAGGCAGAAATGCATAAGGAGACTTTGCAAAATGTCAAGATCTGTTGTATAGGACTAGATGTTGATATCCTTTCTTCCATACATGAGACACCTAAAACTCTGTGGGATGGTCGAGTGAGTGAGGGCATCCTCTGAGTTATCAAGTGGGCGCCCTCCTTCATCGGTGTTTTGTCTACGATACCTCCAGAGAGTTCAGCAGTGAATCCCAGAGTTCCAGGTTCACCCCGTAGATGCCATCTACTCACCTGAAGGCCCAGCATGTAATCTAAGAGGCCTGAAGCAGAGTAGAGGCAGAGTGAGCGTTTGTAGTAGCAGCCCGAAAACTATGTAGTAACCTTCCTCTTTTAAATTGAAATTTCCTCCTCTAGTGACATGTTTTCAGTGGCTTTTGGTTTCTTTTGGTAGTCCTAATATTTTAGGATTTTAAATGTATATTCTTTTAGATGTTGATCTTGCAAATTGCCATCCTGCTTTGTCCTGTTTCTACTATTTTATTCAGATTTATAAACTGATTTTAGTAGTCTTAATCTTTCTTTTTGCACAAATTTTTAATATCATGCAAAGCACTTTGGTCAACTCAGATTGCTCTAAATGTGATATATAAATAAGATTGATTTGATTTGATTTCCTTCTTCAAATTGATGGATGGCAAAGTGTAAATCATCACATTAGATGATGATTTCTGCAAGCCATCATCTTGAAGCTTGCATTTCTTCTTTGCCTGCACTCATAGCTCCATATTGGTAAATCACATACAGTAAGCTGCTCCAACAACAAAAAAAAAAAAAAATATATGCAATAATGATTCCTATTAAATGTATTTGATAGTATATGTATTTTTCTTCATGTTAATACCCCTCACTGCTCAGCCTCTGCTATGTGACCTTGCGTGTGGCTCCTCCTGTCCATCATGTGTTTTTGACAGCTCCTCTCTCCTCCTCTGTTTGTTTCCCCCCTACACTGCCTCTTGTTTCCCACAATGCTCAGCGAACACCACCACCAAGATGGCCGACGCTATGGAGGAATATGAGAAAGAAGCTGGCTGCGTCCCTATTCTCCATCCTGAGGTACGGTCTTTGGACTTCACGCCCTCGCACGGACACACGAACACTCACAAAACGCGCTACACCCGTGTGCGTGTGCGTGGCTGCCGGATTTCCCCGTGCTTTTGGGGAAACTCCGATGCCCCCTGCAAAACCACCGGTGGGGGGTGGCAGGCAGCTAACGATGCTAAAGCTGCTAACGCTACTAGCCCCCCTCCTCCTGCTGCAGAGTCAGTAAACGCTGGACAGATGTTCGTGTTAACGCGAAGCTAGGTTGTGTTTTTCGTGGTGGCGACGCCGTGCGCCCAGTAAACAAGGCTGTAAGCTCTGTCTTTAAGTCTGCAGTGGAAAAAGTAACGTTAATTGTTAATCCTTAGAGTCATACGGCGTTAGCTTTGGAGCTACACTGCCAGTGCTGGCTGGTTTAACGCTAGCTGCAGTGATGGAAATAGGTGTCAAGTGTGTCTCAGCGAATCATGCTGTTGTCTACGGAAGGTGGTCCTCGTGAAATAAATTAACAGACGGAATGAATAGACAAAAAACTCTTTATTGACAACCATATTCGTTTCTTTGTAGGAAGTGTTGCAGACACCTCGGCTAGCTAACATGCAGCAGTCCCACTGGTTCATGCTTTTGTCAATTTGTCATTTAGCATTTAGCATCTCATCTAATATCACTAAATATTACGTTATTTTTTGGATTTAAAACATTTCATGATTTGGGATAACAAATTAGTTTTTTTAATGAATGTTACGGGACAATGTCGGTCAAATTCTAACAATAATGACTGAAGAAATATATTCATTCCAACAATATTGGTTTAACATAAATTAACCTGACAGATATTTACTTCCGTTATTTACCTAGTTAGCTTGAAGCCATTTTAATCTCATATCATACCTGCCACAATCAGGTATAACTTTTTTTGCTAGGTGTACAGTTTATATTGATGGTACATATGTGTCATGTGTTCACCAGTAAATTCCATACCTCTTTGTACTGGTACATTGTCTGTCTTGAACACAACATAGTTATCAGTTGTTGATAATCTTTGCTTGACAAGTAACATAATTATCAGAATGATCTCTGTTTGTTGTGGCTGAGCAATTGTAGTGAAAAAATAAATCATACTCAGCTGCTATGTTTCAGTGGATATCGATCATTTTAATGAACTGTTTTAATAAGTGGATCTGAATTTAGCCATGTTACTTTGAGATGAACCATTTTGGCATATTTATTACAGTACATACGTAATCACTATAATGTCACAGCAGTAAAACACAAATAAATAAATTTACACTTAAATAAGGATAAAGGAATATTCTTGTCGTGATACACATTAAATAAACCAAGTAGGTGCAACCTGGAGGTCAACTGCTGCATTGCCCTGAGATTCAGGTTTGAAATGGCCAGTCAGGACTCGGTATCGCTGGACAGTTACCCCTCAATTGCGTCTGTGAATACCCTGACAGCAAGTCTCTCATCCCTCAGCATAGGCTGCCAGGAGCCCACCAATTAAGTGAAGGTGTTTTAGACCACAAAACCCAAGTCACACAGGCAACCACTGGTTCCTGCCCGGTCCCAGTCTGAACCAAGGGAGGTCTGCAGGTGCAGACGGGGGTGGTGAGAGGCCAGGCAACCAGTCTAGTACACCTGGTGAGAGCAATTGAGGGCATAGAGGTGCCATGATCGAGGATATGATAGGCTGTTATGAGCCATACAGAAAGCAAACTTAGTGTTTCTTCTTGCAATCAAACTTTGTGTTTTCATCATGTATTTTCATGGCAGTTTGCATACAAGTAAAACTCAAAAAAATTTATCAAACAATTTTCTCATTGCTGTAGATAAACTGTTTGTTGTCAGCACATATCACAGTTGTTTCATTGCCCAGGCCTAGTTTGATATATACCGTAGTTTGCTTCAGTTTTCTTGTTTTTCTCTCAGCAGTCATATGTTGCCAGGGGGTTTTTAGATACCAGGTTAAGTGGGTAATTTACTTCCAGGCATGGTCAGTAACTGGCAGTATGCAATTAAAATGATTCATGTCTTTAATGTCTAGTAAGTCCCCAAGATGGTAACAGATTAGTTGATCTACTTAGTGAAAACAGGCTGACATGGATACAGAGATTTATAATGTAATCTTGGCAATTAAGGCAAGATTGTCTTGAAAATGTATTGGCCATTTTATCTGGTGATCTGAAGGGTTAAACGCCCTCTCCAGTCTGAATATACCAGTTTTGTTTCAATGTTATGCCAATATGGAACTCAAGTGGTGATTCTGCTACATCTTTGTGAGTGACGCTGCCTACTTTGCAATATGTATTCATACATGACCCCTTCATCTAGAAGTCTGGATAGATTAACAGTGTTGGCTGTGTTTGGAGAGACACTGTAGATTCATCCTACAGTGTCAAAGGAAGGAGGACTCAACAAAGGAAGATAGTACTTTGTAATTTTGGCATTAATTTTAATTCTGCTGATTCAGACTAAAAGTTGAGCCTTATTCCTTGTGGTATTGAGAGAACCTTTTTGACCTGAGATGCTGCAGTGAAACTTAATACCACTTTCAGTATTAAGGTTAGACCCATATCGACGGTCTGAATCGCTCAACATTTGTCATCTAAGTGTTTGGTCTTTCTGCATTATTATAATTAACAAACATGCACACCCAGTGGTCTCTAAGCAGAGTAGTGTTTTTCTCGTATCTAGCTCTTTCATATGTGTGTCTGTGGCACTGTAATATTGAAGCCGAGACTGACACAGCTTGCCGATTGTGCTTTGGAAATATCTGGTTCAAATTGAGAGGGTTCTCCTTGTTAATGGTAATGTCGTGAGGAGAACCCTCAGAACAGAAATGTGCCATCTGTTCTCTGCACCCTTGACACAGTTAATTGTTTTATGCGTTTTTGTGGCTGTCACTTGATCTGATGAGGAAGTCAGAGAGACTTCACGTGAACGTCAGCCTGTGTTCACATTGGAAACACTTTCATAACACACAGATATGCAGATACAGAAATGCAGGAAGAGGAGGGTGTGTCATTGTTGTACTGGTGACAGAGATCATGTGAGGTCAAATGTGTGGCAATAGTAATGCATGGTGGAGCTGAGGAAGCTGTATTATGCACAATAATGATAATGAATAGTAGACAACAGCATACCTGTGCCTTGTCTTTATCCAGAAGTTATTTTTCTCCAGTCTTTAAAGTGGTATAATGTCTGCGATGACTTTAGAGGTGTCACAGCCTCCCGCTTCATTAAATTTTACAGTAACTTTCACAGTACAACCCTTTGGCTGCACATCTACTAGTTGCAATAAAGGAGTTTATCAGGCAGTAATAGCTTCATCATGAATTCTGTTAATTTCTTGCTTGCCCATTCAGGCTAGACTTAAAGGTAGTCCTCTTCTCGACAGGGTGCTGGAATCTGGGTCATCTTGTAGATGGTAGTGAGAGCGGAGTAAAGCTAAATGTATGAGGCACCTGAATTAGCATCAGAAGTTTAGTTGCACTCTCATTAAGGCTGTTCACTGTTTTTCTTTCCTTGAACCAGTTCAGCATGTCAAATGCAAACATTTCCCCTCTCTCTCTCTCTCTCTAGGAATGTTAGGAATGAATGTCCTCAGCTTCCAATCTCATTTGGAAATGCAAATGAGTGTTCTGTCATAAAATGCACATGAAGGCAGAGGACGTGCTCAGTCATTTGATTTGATACTTCACTCGTAGCGCTAACTGGAAAATGCACATTCAGTTGGCTTGGAGCATTCTCATTATCACCCTCATGAAAGTAGTGTCTGCTTCCTTCTATCCATGGATTTAAACTGAGCCTTGAATATTGAATTAGCCCCTTGAAATGGCTCTAATTTCAGACTCAATCTGATTTTGAGCTATTGCTACGGCCAGAGAAAAGAATAGTGCAATGTAGTCTCAGTAAAGGAGTTACTGCAGATACATTGAGGAAATGATTATTGTTTTTTCTGTGTGTACTCTAGATTAACATGTAATTGCTGGAAAAAGTTCATTCTACTGTAATCCAGTTAGCATGCATTTTGAGTTGTGTTGTCAAACATTTTTAGCCCAAGGCATGTGACTTCCACCCCCTGGGGACTGGCTGCCATATGTCCCACTGACCAGTTCCATTGACAAAAGCCAAGACTCCTGTCTCACTGAGATGATAAGCTTCCAGCCTAAAATTAAAATGAGTGGATAGTGTGACATGGATGATGTGTTTAATTGATAATTTAATCTCTGCTACCTAATTAATACCCTAATTGTTGTACTCTTCACCAGTCAGCAGGTACATAATGAAGAGGCTTAAAAGTGCACAAGCTGCAATTATCACTCTAGTTCCAGATTCCATCCTCGGCTTATTAGATTGCAGAGAGACAGGAGAGAGAGAGAGAAAAACTGACAAAGGTCAAAGGTGATCTCCTCAGAAGATGGTGATTGGAGAAAGTGATTTAACATCTGGTGATTGAGGGTGTAATGCCGAGCCCTCTATTCGCTGTCCCCCGACTGACAGGAAAGCACTTTCCCTGCACGTTCCTTCAATTGAATATCCAGATGAAGGAAGCGGCTTTGAGATCCACATTTTTCCTGGACTTCTGTTTGTCAGCCTGTTGGAACAAAAAAAAAGCTCAGTCACGATCATAGTTGAGCGGCACTCCTCCGCTCCCCCTTCTTTTCTCTGGCAGCCAAACTAGTCTGAATTGCACATGGGGTAGTTGAAATAGATCATATGGATTTGTAAAGGGACCGATACTTGGCAGTGAAAAGTACAAACGCCTCCTGGCAGCTTTGACACTTTTAAAATAGAGGGAAAAAATAGGAGCTAGTCACCGTCCTATCTCCTCCGTCACACCCTCCTCCTCCTCAACGTAATTTACTCTCCAAGACAAAATATCCTCTGCGGGTTTTCGCTTCTTTTCTCTATTGTATTATGATGGTAGTGTCACGGCTACTGTCTCTCCTTACTGTTGATGATTAAGTTTTAAGCTATGTAACATGACTGATACGTAATTATGCACTCAGTTCTGCATTTATTAGGCTAGTTGGAATAGTTGGAACCTAAACTACCAATCAAAAGTTTGGGGTCACTTAGAAATGCCCTTATGTTTGAAAGAAAGGCAGTTTTTTTTCAATGAAGGTAACATTAAATGAATCAGAAATCCAGTCTAGACATTGCTAATGTGCTAAATGACTATTCTAGCTGGAAACAGCTGATTTTTAATGGAATATCTACATAGGGGTACAGAGGAACATTTCCAGCAACCATCACTCCTGTGTTCTAATGCTACATTGTGTTAGCTAATGGTGCTGAAAGGCTAATTGATGATTAGAAAACCCTTGTGCAGTTATGTTAGCACATGGATAAAAGTATGAGAGCTCATGGAAAACATGAAATTGTCTGGGTGACCCCAAACTTTTGAACGGTAGTGTATATCGTAATACAGAGCAGAACTGGAACTTGGTAATGGTCCTTGTCACATATTTGTACTGTGATCATGTCATGAAGACAGAACCAACTTCTACAAAGGTGTCAAATATAGTTACTAATGTCTTCACGCATTTTCACATTCCTTGAATAAGTCACAAAAGTGCCTTTCGTTTCATAATGTGCCAAATATTAACAAAAGCAGAACTTACTCTTTCCAGTGATAATAATTGTTGTTCAGTGCGACAAAGCATTTTGCGTAATCCGGTTTTGAAATTACATTACAGCAAATGTCTGTCTTGTCTCAAACACAAGGCTGATGTTCCATCCCACTTTGTGTGATAAATAAAGACAAAGCGATTCGTAGGTTTGCAGATCATTGCAATCATTCAAAAGCTGTGCGTAGACTGTGATGATTCAAGGTTCTGAGAAGGGCTCCAGGCTGTGCTGAAAATAGCCGAGAGCTCATAGGTTTAACCTCAGCCACAAGACTAAATGTGTTGAAGGAATGTTACTTTTGTTTTCCATCCTTAGACACATTCATCTGTTAGGTTATATTGACCTGCTCAGCTTATTGCATCTGATAAGTAGAACTGGTACATGTCATTTTGTGCATTTTACTGAAAGTGTGCACAAATGTAGGCCTGTCCTTCAGGCATGATTTTTGAAGTGTAGTTCTGCAGGTGAGATGTTATGTCATTGCTATATGTAGCAATGTACCCATGTGGTGTGTGCCTTAACCACTTTACTATCAGGTCCCTCTGTACCTCATCCTCATGTAATTTAACATACTTGTTGATCAGATGATGTTTATAAGATGTTGCAGTGAAGAATTTAGAATCTAAACAACTACACGAATTGTGCATTTTTTTTTTAATCAAACATACCAGAATTTTATGCCTAACTTAACTGAAACCCAAAAGACACACACTTTTTTAAAATCCCTAAAATGACACCATTTATCAGAGCAACAAACTGGATTGTCAGATTTTTAACTTTCCACGTGTCATAGAAATGATGCGACTTACAGTTCTCCTTTGAGAGTTACCGAAATGAAAGCTCAAAATCGTGATCCATTTTTTTCAATTCTCAGATTCTGTAAAAACAACAAAAAACAATCAAAGAATTCGGTGCTCCTCTATGCAACTGAGGAGCCACGAGTGACTCAGCTGCTACCAAGAGTGACTTGATAAAATATAGTAATTCAGCTCATCTGCAGGAAGAATGTTGTATGTGTTGATTCCTATTTCTGTAAATTGAAAAATCAAAGAAATCCAACTTAAATTTTTTTGATGTATGGCATTAGAACTTTGTTATACTGCATGAATGACATTGTTGAATTCTATTTTTAGAATGGTTGTGGTGTTTCCACAGAGGTGCAGGACTTTGTATTGCATTGAAAAACAAGAAGAGCACTCAGAGAGCGCAGTACTCCGCCAAGGCTGCTCAGTTGTAGCATTATTTCCGATGGATGAAACGGAAGCGATGGATTTGTAGCAGGATTGCAATCATGTGATTGTCAGCAGGCAGCTGACGTAGTGTTCACTTGTTGTCATAGTTACAGTGATGCCATGCTGCTATCTTGCAATACAAAAATCTGCGGATCCAGACTATAAGCCGCATCACTGCTAGAATCTAATCACTTGGTTCTTGTGTCATTTCTGACCTCTGAAATTTTCATCCAAATCCGTTTGTTTTTGAGTAATGTTGCAAACAGACAGATGAGCAGATGAACAAGCGTACATGATCATCACATAACTCCGCCGCATTCCTTGGAGGAATAATGAGACCACAGTGAGGAAAAATGTGACAAGAGCAAATCAACAATCATAGTTCAGAAGTTTGATTCAGTGTCTTAAAAACTGTAGCCATTCAGTGCTGAAGCCAGTGACTGTCTGGCTGTAATGACAGCACTCACCATTTTTGTTCAAAAAGAATGGTTTGTTTTTCTCACATTGTTTTGCCCCTATAAGAGTTTAAATTTAACTGGAAAAGAAAAACCTGCCTGTGTTAGTTTTTCCTATGCACCCTCTCCATTTTCTGCTTCCACCATCATTCCCTGATGGTGACAGAGATGCGGGCTCTGCACATCCCTGAGGCTATGTGGGGAAGCCCAAGCTAAACCTGAGATGCTGCAGCGCCGTAGTCTCTGTGGCCCAGAGCTCTCGCCTCAGGCTTCTCACCAGCTCCGCACAAGCCTGCCATGTCGTCAGCCCCCGAGAGGCCGCCCCATTATTCCTCAGTGTCACATGCATGAAAGCAGCAGCACAGACAAAAAGGCCTTAATGGCTGCTTGAAGGCTGAACAAAATATTGAGATTTTTTAAGGTGGTAATGTTGTTAAAATGCTTCATTTTTTTAAAGTCAAGGTTAATATGAATTCCTGAGTCAGGATCACAAATTTTAAATAAAATTAATAGTTTTTTCTGTCTGCTTAATTTTTTGTCTTCAGTACAAATATAGTAACATTGGAAATTGCACATTAGAAGCAGCTTAACCTGTTTTAACATTTGTCTTAGTTTTTAGCGGTCAGAATGGTGGGTGCTCTGTGTTTATCAGATGCAGCTCTCGTTTCCTGGTGATGGAGGGTAATTGTGGTTTCCGTGGTGTTGCTATGGAGGATAATTGAATGTGAGTGGCACAGTCACCACATATGTGTGACAGATAAGATCTTGACCAGCTGCAGGACTCAACAAGCTCATCTCTTGAGTATGATACCGCTGTGATCAGCTATTTATATGAATGCTGACATGTTCTTGAGCAAGTTACTGTGTGTCTGCAGTACCAGGGCCTGTATCCTCTAGCTCAGTACCTCCAGACTTGTTTCTGTCATGCTACTACTTCCTCTCTGCCTGAGTCATGTTAGCCTTGCAAGCATTGAAGCGCCATTGTTTCTTTATTGTCCTCAGGTTAATTGGATTTCTAGACGTTTTTACAGCTATCATTTTGATTTATTATAGCGGACAAAGCTTTGGTGGAACTAATAACAGATTGAATATGGCTCCATTCCAGCAGTTATTAATGGTCAGAGGTATACCTGAACGTTAGATCTCAGATGTTTCTTTTTATGTTTCTAACCCTTCCTTAACTGACCCCTTCTCAGGACTGAGTGGGTGTGTACAGATTTGGCTTCCTCGCCTGTCAATAGGTCAGTTTACACCCTTATCATTGTTATTAGTTCATTGCTTTTGGTGATATCAGATAATTTCCAGCATAGCTTTTTAAATGCTATGCTAGACCAGAGGTTTAATCAGCCAAACAAACAGAAATCATCTTCGTAAGTTTCCAGATTTCCCCTTTCATATGGTCCTCTATTGACCCTGTTGCTGTCGGACACAGCAGCTGATTATATTTGTGAACTGACTGGACAAGGTCAAGCCAAAATTGAGTGTAGGGATCAGTATTTCAAACAGCAATTATTTGTTTGATGTCTTGGAAGTTTTCCAGTTTGTCATACCAGTGCTGACATTTTTAATATTGCAGGGATTGCAGTAAACTCCCATCATATCCTTACCACATTCGATCATTTTTTCTTACATGTATTGAAATTCTCTGAGAATTCAGTCTTGTATCTGTTGTTCCCTATAAACTTTCAGTGATGTGATAATAACATTGAAAATGATCAATAATCAGGTATTCAACTAAATAATCAATGCAAAATACATTTTGATAATCATTTCGGTAATTTTTCAAGCAAATATTCCCAGAAATGTTCAATCCTGCTTCCCCATTGTGAGCATTTTTTTTTGCTTTTTTCCAGTTTTATACGACAGTAGACTCAACATCTTTATGTTTATTGACTGAGTATAACAAGACAAAAGAGATGCCGGTTTGGTCAATATAGCTTTTTTGTGACATTTCAGAGAGCAAGTAAGTTGTGGGTTGGTCAGTAAAAATGAGCAGATAACACCAAGATGAGAAGAGTTGCTAGTTAGAGCCACAATGACTGAATATACCAAGAGGATCTTGGTAGACATTTGTCTGCTGTCATTGATTTTGCCTTTTTTTTTGTACTGTGGTACTATATTGAGGACAGGGCTGAATGATATTGCAACTGCGACATGAGTAGCAATTTTAGTGAGATTCTAACTTTTACATTTCTTCTCTACCGTAACAAAAAATCTTAAAATGATGATGTGATTTTTGCTGCGGTTTTCTGTATGAAGCATGTTCCTTTATGTTAGGAGGATATGATTTGTAGCGTCTCTGTGGCACCACGGTGCTTTGTGTATTATAGTATGTTTTGATGCGCCAGCCTTCATCAAACACTTGAAGCTCATGCAATTTGGATATTGCATTAGCACTCTATATTACCATTTCAGTAATATTTTGATTAAGCCCTGGTTGAGGGCGCTCATTATCTCTGGGTGATTGTACATCGTAGCAATAGCTGCTCATTGGATTTTTATATGAATCCTGCAGCTGAATCCCAATAAAATATACCACTACTGTATTGTGGTGGAAGATTTAATCCGTGTTACCCACCGCCTCTCTGTATTATTATTATTACTATAGGTATATAGCACACCCCCCTGCTGGCATTTTGATATGTTTCAACTTAATGTTCATGATCTACCAAGGCAGCACAACCCGACTGACTTGTCTCTGTGCTTCTGTCTCTTTTCAGGAAATCAAACCCCAGAGTCATTACAACCACGGCTACAGCGAGAATGTCAGCCGTAAAAACCATGTGGACGACTACAGCACTTGGGACATTGTCAAAGCCACACAGTGAGTGGATAGTGTGTCTGTTGTGTTGTTGTTGTCACTGCCTCACATTGTTTTGATTCATAAAGGTGACCTTGTTTACTTGTTGCCGATTGGTTTGACCGGAGAATGTATCATTACTGAAAGTCCAGCAGGCTCACTTGCTAATTTATATGCTTTTGTGCTATCAAGATACCACAGATTTTAAATGAGTATCTATCATCACCATGTTTTCAACTGTGGTTTACCAGTTCTTTGTAATTAGCAAAGACAGAAAATTATGAAAGGTTTTATTGTTGGGAAAAGAAGAAGCTTGGAAATGTCTCCTTGATAAGACAACAACAGTTTTGTCTGAGTTGTTGTTACAATTTACAACAGATTTATGTTGTTTTGGTTTGAGGTTAGTGTCTGCTTGCCAAGTTATGCCACAGTGTGGGTGTCTTGTTTGGGTCCGGGTATCTGTTTTTTAAGTTGCGTCTCTTACGTGTGTCTTGTTATGTATTCGTGCATTTTGTCAGCATGTCTGGGAGTCATGTTTTTACCTCTGTGTCTCTGCACATATTTGCATGAGAGGTGACTTTAATACCTCTCTACCCCTCTGCCTCAGGTACGGCATCTTTGAGCGCTGCAGGGAGTTGGTGGAGGCGGGCTTCGACGTTCGGCAGCCAGACAAAGAAAACGTAACACTCCTCCACTGGGCCGCCATCAACAACAGGATAGACTTGGTCAAGTGAGTCAACAGAGATTAGCTTAGTTGACATTAAATAAGGATTAAGATCAATTCAAGCTGCAAGCAGCGTTGGTTGGGCCCTCGCATTCTTGCTGGCCAGCAAATCCAAGCATGTCCACCAGGTGGCGCTGCGACTGAGAGTGGATTTCGACCTATGGCTTTTTCGATGACAACCTATCAAAACTGTCCACCAGGTGTCGCTATTACTGTGACTGTATGTCAGCCTATGTATGTCATCAGGGCTGGAGTCTGATCACGCATGAAAAATTTGAGGCAGATTGGAGCATGTACAGGCCAGTTAGACAGCATTTCCTGTTTCATGGCGAAATTCTGGGGGCTGCCATTTCCACGCCCTCAGATTTCTGCAGATCATTTTGATAACTTTTGATCCCCCATGCCTGGTGTGCCTCCTGGCCAAATTTGAGCTCTGTCAGGGTCAGCCTGTTTGAGTTTATAGCTTTTGAAAATGTGCAAAAATTGGTCCAGAATCGTCTAAAATATGACTCATAATTCAAACTGACTGACTTCCTGTTGGGTTTTGGGTATTTGTGCAAGAGGCTTTTTTGTGCGTCGTGATGTGTTACAGATGTGTACCAAATTTCGTAGCTGAAATGGAGTTTGGGGGCTGAATTTTCATAATATTGCAGGGGGCGCTAAACAGTCATTTTGCCACATACATGTGTGTGTACATATACCATTTTTGCCATTATTTTATATTGCTTAGAAGTTTTTATTTTTAGTTGATCTTGTTTTGAAAACAGAACCCTTTTTCACTGTGTTTTTTACCCCATTAGAGAAAAAGAGGTGACCTGTTTTTTACCACCTGCTTAGGTGGCATCTTGAGAAAGTCTCAATGCATTTTGCGCAATTAGCTGACAGATGTTGCAGATGTATTAAGGCATGCAAAATAACATGAATGTTGTTGTTATCTGTAAATGCTACTGACAGTGTCCGACCCTCTCTGTCACCTCTTGTTCTTTTCTAATTACCGCTTAAAGTATGTAAAATTGCAGAGTTTAACAGAAGTCTTGTGTGTAGCTCTTTGGTTTTCAGTTCCAAATATACTGTGTTTTCTGGTTTAATAATGACAAATGAAGGGAAACCCATAGCAGGTTATACTGTTTTTACAGATAGGTGATTTGTATATATATTATTCTACTCATGAAATCACCCAGTTAAACAACTGGAATGTTTGCATCTGTTGTTTTGCTCCCCTCATTTATCTTGATTAAATTTCTTTCATTTTTTTCTTCACCACATAGAGTTTCATTTGCTCCCACTTCATTTTCAGTTTGCTGTATACGACTCCAAAATATGCATTATTTGGCTGCAATTGCATCTACAGTATACTTGATTACCCGCAAATGATTTTCAGAGCTGTGGTGGCAGACTTCCCCATATAGAGTAAAATTTCTAGCCTATTACACTGCAGTTGACCTCTTTCATGTACATACAGATTAATCCGCCAGCTGCTGTATGAGCCCTTCCCTTTAGCTACACTGGCATTATCGCGGAGCAGAATCAAAGCGAGCGCACATCCTCTGACAGCTAAAGCACTGATATTAGGGATGAGGACAGTCAGCAATTACCTTTCAGTAGATAGTTGTGGGTGTGAAAAATATTCAGCTTCAAAACATCACTCTGAAAAGGTTGTGACACTTCAGAAAGACTTTGGGGAAAATGTTTTTGTGTGAATACACAAACTTGGAATCTTTGACTTCTTGCTTTGTAATCGGATGGAATGTATAATTTACGGTAAGAAGAATATTAAATACCTAAGCTTGTGCCAGACTTTCTCTTCTAAAGTTGTGCTGTCACTACTAACAGTGCAAGCATGAGGATTTGATAGAGAGTAGTTGGAGTTAAATTAATACTTGCATATTTTGGATTTGCACCAATTTACTTTTTGAACATACACGTTTTCTTAAATTAATACAAATCTCACACTTGAAACACTCCAAAAAATCTGATAGGGTGGATTTTCACTGTATATTTTACAAGAAAATAGCGTTTAGGTAGTGTGCTACTCTGTTAGAACCACCTGTCTGTTGTACACCATCTTCACACCTCCCCCTGGTTTCCGTAGCGATGTCCTCTTTCAGTCTGCGGATTTAGGTGACACGGTTCACAAGTTTTCTGAACAAACAAAATTGTGCTTCAAAAATGAGTCACATCTATGCTCGTTCTGCCAGAACCTATATTTTAAACCTCCTCAAAATTATCATTTTTCAAAATATTTACAGATAACATTTTTTAAAGGCAAAATTATGAACTTTAAGAACTGAATAATATTTAGACTTAGAATTGTTTTACTTATTTTCCACATTTTGTGAAATTACAGTTAAAATCTGCTGAAATCAACAAAATAAATATGAATTAACATGTTGATTTTTAAAAGAATACCAGGCCAAAACTGTACATAATGAAATAATCAAATATTAGTTTGTTCCTTTACACTGGTTTACTGTATTTAAAGTTAAATAATCTCATTTTTTAATAGATATTTGCTGTTCATTGTACTGGGTTTTACAGTTTTTGTCATTCTATGCCATTTTCACATATTTCAGTGTAGATTTAGGTCAGTACTCAATAGTGTATAGGACATTTCCCTTTTAGCACATACTGAAGGAAGTTTAGAGTAGACGGAGAAGATAAAAGGAAAATAAAATGACGTCCACCAAAGACATTTTGAAAAGTTTGAGCATTTTGGACGGTAACATTTAGTGTAGTGGCATATCTATGACTTTGTTTTCTCTTTGTAATCTTTATTACATAGCTAAATCGGTAACATATCTGTTAGTGTGCTGGTTTACTGGTCAGTTACAGAAGTATCTGTGGACTTTGTTTGGTATTAAAAAAGCTTGGTATGTAATACTTTGCCTCAGTTTTTACACTAAGTTATGTTAAATAAGAGTTGTGCTTCCTTGTGGTGATTGTGTTTGTGTTTACAGGTACTACATATCAAAGGGAGCCATAGTTGACCAGCTGGGAGGAGACCTCAACTCCACACCTCTGCACTGGGCCACCAGGTAACACACACAATAGTTCAGAGCCTCTGCTCCTTCTGACCTTTGATTCACTTTAGCATCTCGTGTTTTGTATCGTGGATGCGACTAAATCCTGTCACTGCACTTTTTATAGATGAGAATATAAAACTTTATAAAACTATAAAACATTTTTGCCAAAAGCCAGAGCCATGTGACCAGCTTCACCTTGATAAGCACACATTTATGAACTTGTGTCTAAACCACAGCCACAGATTTTGTTTGAAGGGACACATTAAGTGTGGTTTCTGGGCATCCTCCCCTTGGACATTTTGTGCATCAAACACTGTTTTCTGCATCAGTTAATGATGGAACTGTCTTTATTTGTGTAAAGGAAAACACAGGAGTCAAGACACTAGGTGATGATTTAAATTCTAATGGAATATAATGCAGTAAACCCCTCAGGCATTCTATATTGCTTTCATATTTTTCTCTCATTTCATTTTATTCCTGCTGCAGCCAGCAGTACATTCCTGTAATCCACATACAGGCATAATTTACTCTTCCCTTCTCTTTTGTGTCTTGTATTTGTGATAGTGATCTCCGTACATGTATATGTGCCACTTTTTCACATTAATAATGAAATAATTCATTTGAATGAATCTGTAAACCCCTGGACTTTTAGCTGTGTTTCAGCAAGATTTCTGCTTATTTAAACTTTTCTATCCTATGTGTGTTTTAGGATGACTTTTGGCAATCCCATACTATGTTACTGAAGCTGAATGCAAAGGAGAATGAATCACATTTTGAGGAAAAGCATTGATAAAAATCTTTTAGAGAGTGAAACCTTGGTGAAGCCACTGAAATATTCTGGAGAGCAAAAAATGAAAAGATGCAGTGCTTGAGGAAAAAGACCTGATCACACTGGAGGCATTGTTGCTTAGATGAGTCAGCAGTATTGTGATTTTTCAAATAAAAAGTCCTTCTTTGATATTTTCATTGAGTGGAGGAACATGCAGTGTTCTACATACTGAGGGAGACGTGTCTCTGAGCCTATTCGCCATCATCTTCTCCTTGATTTCTACAAGTACATCCGCCACCTTAACTTGATAGTTTGAGGGCTTTTTCATTTCCTTTCTGTGTAATGACCACTTACTGTGAACTGTTGAGAGGAGACGGGTCACATGAGATCACCGTTACCCCCCACCTCTTACCCAAGCAGACAGGGGGCATGAAGCTCTCCATTCCTGAATTATTGATAGCTTTGACAACAGGCATCTGCACCACCACTGCCACAGACGCTAAGGAGTCCAGTGTCATCGTCTACATTGCCCTCCATCCACCCCCTCTAGCTGCTGGTGACCTTTAAAACCCCCCAGCCTCCTCTGTCTTGGTGACCTCAGCCACTCACACACATGTTGGAGCTTAGTGTTGGGCTGTTCACGCTGTGGCTCGTCACATTTATTCTCAGTAAATAACTTATGTTCTGGTATTGTAAAAGTGATAGCACACAGTCATTGAGGGAGTGAAATTAAACTGAAACAATGAATTTCTGTCATTTTTACCAGCATGTTTTTACATTTTTGTCATCTTTGGAGAAGGAGCACATATTGTAGACATTCTCAGTAACAAGAAAAGCACTCAGAGAGCGCAGTACTCCGCCAAGGCTGCTCAGTCGTTGCATAATTTACGACGGATAAGTCCTGATAAGTCCACAGCAGTCGATTTGTAGTAGGATCGCAATCATGTGATCGTCAACAGGCAGCTGATGTAGTGTTCACTTGTTGTCATAGTTACAGTGACACCGTGCCGCTATCTCGCAATGATACAGAAATCCTGAACAAATCCGTGGATCCAGACTATAAGCTGCATCACTGCCAAAATCTAGTCACTTGGTCCTTTTGTCATTTCTGACCTTCCCTGAAAACTTCATCCAATTCTGTTAGTCCATTTTTGAGTAATGTTGCGCACAGACAGACAGACAAACGTACACTGATCATCACATAACTCCACCGCGTTCCTTGGCAAAGTAATTAATATGATTTTGTGTTGTTTTAATCCTTAGTATTTAAGTAGTATTTCACACCATAAATAGCATTGGTCTTAACCTCGGTATTTAAATTGGTTAAGTAAATCTGTAAAGCTAATCTTATTTCTCTAATGGAAAGTAAACTTTGGCTAAACAGCTGTTGCTTTAAACATGCTGTATAAACAACAATTGTTTTTTTAATCCATTTTTGGGTAATGTTGCTAACAGACAAACGCTGATCATCACATAACTCCGCTGTTCCTTGGCAGAGTAAAATGACCTTTATGGGTGTTTTGTGACTCAAAGGAGTCATTGCTCCTAGAGAAATTAGATTAATTTTTACATTTTTATATATTCCTTTAAAAAATGTTTGAAAAATAATCAACAATGTTATTTGTAGATGGTTATTTGAATTATCCATCATTAGCTATTGCATCTTTATCCTGTAGAGGATTGCAAAGGACAGACAGACAGACAGATGGACGGACAGATGGACAGACAAACGTACGCTGATCGTCACATAACACTGCCGTGTTTCTTGGCGGAGTAATAATAGCACAGTTTAAAAATCCAATATGCTGCACGCAATAAAAGCATGTAGCCAGTCGCTCTGCTACACCATTGAGACAAAATGATGAGAACAGACATGGAGACAGTCTCTCAAGGCCACATCACTTCATGTGTATTATAGCAGTTTAATAGCAGTGGGAGTGTACGAGAGGCTGATCTTTGAACTGCTGAGTCGAGCTGGGTAACCCACTCAGCATCTGAGTGTGTGATCAAGTGAAAACAACTTTGGCCTTCTTCTCCTCACACCTCTAAAAGACTAGTTTCGTGCTCCTGCATGCTACCTGCTGCTTTCATGTGTCAGTTTCTATCGCTGTGGAATAAAACCTCAAAATGCATTTCTGTATCTCTTTTAATTTGTTTATGTGTTTATCCTCCCCTAGACAAGGCCATCTATCCATGGTGGTGCAGCTCATGAAATATGGCGCAGACCCGTCTTTGATCGATGGCGAGGGCTGCAGCTGCGTGCATCTGGCCGCCCAGTTCGGCCACACTTCAATCGTGGCCTACCTTATCGCCAAAGGACAGGTAGAAAAACACAAAGGTTATGGCTTATTTGTGCTGATAAATGCATAAATAGTCTTTTAACAACAGTAAATGGCCTCTTCTGACAGGAGATGCTTTCAGTGTTTCACAACAGACTTGCTGACAGAGTTTCACACATAACAACACCTTTCCTTCCGCTGCTTTATGATCTGTTGTTCCTGATTGTGCCATTTTGGTTTTCTAAGCCACTCAGGAATATTGAGCATCTTTTTGACAGCATTCTGTACCAGTGATCTCCATCAGGGGGAGCCCTGCTGCCTCTGTTTTCTCCTGTCACCGCTCCACCAGTTCTTCAGTTGTATTATTGTATCTTTCCTCTTTAACAGGATGTGGACATGATGGATCAAAACGGCATGACTCCTCTGATGTGGGCGGCCTACAGGACACACAGGTCTGTATCTTTACACAGCCGCTATATGCTAGTTTACACGTACAGCACAGGAACTATACAGTGGCAAAAAAGTGAGGCCTTAAAAATGATAAATTAGCAACAGTTATGTACAAACACAATTTCCATGAGCTACGTACACACATAGTTGGATTTTTGAGGTATCTTCCCGGATACTGTCGGGTGGCTGCCAGCTGAAGTGCTGAAGAAACTGGCTGATGCAGCAGAACACTAACCCAAAACTGCAAAGTAAATCTACAACAGAAAGACTTCCAACTAAGAAAATCCCTCCTCTGGAGTGACCCAGTCAGAGCACAGACCCTAATCTTATAGAGATGCTATGGAACAATCCATGTAATTATATATTTTCATTCTGAAACATATACAGTAACCCCTGCTACATATATTACAAGCATCCACACTTCTCTGGAGTCTAAAGAGTGTAGAAGTGCTGCTGGTCCTGTTTTAGTTTGAAAACTTGTGTTTTAGCCTAGAGAGAAAAAAATTGGACACTTTTGTAAATGATGATTTGACATCTTTGTTTGTTTTATCATTGGTCCTTATGAGGTGGAAATCAAGTCCCAAACCATGGGCCAGACTCTAAGAATTGACCATGTTAAATGTCTGAAAAGCATCTTTACAGATCTTCAAAGAATCACCAGGAGAAGTCAGCATTCGAGGACAGCTGCATTCATTGTCGACAGAAAATCCAGGAGCAGTTCTTAGCAGTGATAACATCCCAAGAAAAACTAGACACTGAGCTGTGCATCGTCATGCTGAGAGAGTTGGTCATTTTCCCACGCCTATAGGGCGTATTTTTTGACACCATGATACTTTTCTAAATCTATTGGTCAGATCTTGACATCGGGTTATCATATTTCACCATCTGCTCACACCGTACAGAGGATATTAGGTTATCATTAGGTCATGTTTTACAGGCTGCAGGCGCTGTTGATCTGGTTTTCTCTACTAGCAGCTGTTGTGCAGTCACCATTGTTGTTCTTCCTCTGTAGTATTTTCTACAAACAAACACCCAACCCCATGCTTCATGTTTCCAGCAGAAGGTGCATGTTGAATGTATTCAATGTTCATGCAATATCTATCTATTGACTTCTTAGTATAAACAGAGACTCTTAATAAAACAGTGCTGTAACACTAAGAAGCTCAAATCACATTTTACAATCTATTAATCCAGAAAACCAGCTCATTCCAAAGGTTCTGCATACTTTTTTCTTGCCTCTGTAACATTCTCTATTGAATTGGCTAGTGTGCCGTGAAAGAATTATTAATGACATAAATAAATGTAAACCTTAAATTAAGACTCTGATGCGTGAGAAATAAACCCACGTACAAGCAAGAACACGTTTCTGCTGACTGCAGCCACACACATAACTTGTTCATGTTTAAATGAGCTGTCATATATCAGACAAACTGCATACACAGGAAAACACGTCTTCATGTCGACACTCAGCTTCATATGAATATTCTCTGATAAGCAACTTTTCTGAGGGATCACTTCTATTTGTAATTTAGGAAATGAACTTATTAATCAGCAAAGTTATTAGCAGCCAGACAGAGATGTAGCACGGTGATTAAGGAATATGTAAATGAGGTTTTCAGTAACATGCATTGTGACAAACATGTTGATCAGAGCTGAACTTGAATCCCCCTCTGTGTGACAGTGTGGATCCCACCCGGCTGCTACTGACGTTCAACGTCTCTGTCAACCTGGGCGACAAATATCACAAGAACACAGCGCTGCACTGGGCCGTGCTGGCCGGCAACACCACAGTCATCAGCCTGCTGCTGGATGCCAACGCAAATGTTGATGCACAAAACATCAAGGTAGTGCCTTCTCATGGCTTAACCCTTGGTGAACTAATACATTTTTCGTAATAGTAATCATCTCGTTAATCTATGGCAGCTTTTCTTAGTCTCAACGAGGCAATTTAGTGCTTGGTTTCCAATGCACACACGTTTTCTAGGTGATAAAATGTGTGAAATGGCTGGTCTTTCTTGTTATTTTCCAGGGTGAAACACCGCTGGACCTCGCCAAGCAAAGGAAGAATGTTTGGATGATCAATCACTTACAAGAAGCACGGCAGGCCAAAGGCTACGACAGCCCGTCATACCTGAAAAGACTGAAGATGGACAAGGTACAAACACATCTATAAAGCTTCTTTAGCGAAAGAGAAAAGTAGAGTCTGAATAGTTTACAACTGTACAACTGTGAGGCTTCTCATGAAAGCACAAAATCATGAATCAGGCAGACACCGCTCAAATGTGAACCACTCCATGGAGGCAATCAGATCAGGTGTACGAGTCTAAACGTTGCTGTGAGGACACCTGTGGGTCTTTTCAGTCCTGACATGCTCAGACCAGCCTGACCAGACTGAAGCTCTTTATGCTCTGTTGAACTGTTGCAGCATGTCTGGAGGTAGTGATTGCTCTTCAGTCTAGTCATTTTGTTGCTTCCAGTCAGTCTGACAGGAAGGAGGGTGTTCATAAATGACTTTACCGACACGACTACCGGAAAACAAAACAAAGCAAGGAACTAGCTCCTTTTATTTATTTTTTGTGGGGTTTTTTTGTTTTGTTTTTTTACATTCTGCTGTGTCTCGTCTGACCACAGTGGGGGGTTTATTCACATGCATCCTGATAATCAAACTTTGAACTTGAAGGAACTTGAATGCTGGAACATGGGATGTTCAGATATTTACTTGGTTACCCTTTTAATGTGGGTAATACAGAATATAGCACTAATTTCCTACCCTGGTGGAAGATGTGGACATTTTTCCATGTTTATGTTTCTGTTGAATGTTTCTATGTAGATTTTGATTTTTAAAAATATTTTCTATAACCATGTGACTTGAATCTCTGTTTTAATTCTGCTTAAATGTGTTGTGATCTTTCCACCACCTGTCTGCCGGGATATTATTAGTTAATTAAGGTAAATTAGACAGAAAGTCGAGTCACCAAATAGCCACCAAAATGCCCGTTTTCTGCATAGAAGTTATAGCAATGTGTTGCTGTGTTTATAGATGTGACGGGTAGATTGTAGCCTATTATTTGTCTGAGGTTTGTTCACATTAGCACAGATCCCTAGTGTGGAACCTAGCGCTGTAGTGTGCAGAGCTTCACAGGCTGCTGTAGATGGAATACATTTAACTTGCTTGAACTGCAACTTCAATTCATCTTTATGTCTTCGCAGCAAATGCTGGGTTCAGACTACACAATATTGTTGTCTTATAAGAGGGTCACTGCTTCAAATTAAGTGATTATAGTTATACATGCTTGCAGAGAGACATGACAGACCCACATTGTTCCCCGACTAGTTGTAGCTTGAAGTCTAATCCAGTCTGCGTGATGTTATTGAAGAGAGTTGCTATGGATCGACCTCTGGAAACAAAAGTGAAAACAACCAGTGGTGTTTGAATCTGTGTAAATGATCCCAACGGTCTTATGTTCTTTCTTAATAAAAGAAAAGGGGATAAAGGCTTGTCTGCTGCTATTATTAATTATTGTCACAAAGATATTAGCTGTGTTTCCATGACATTTTGCTTTTTTGCACATTTTGAAGTAGCACATTAGAAAAACTTAATGGAAATGGAGAATTTTAGAAAAAAAGCTTTGATTTCTTCTATGTGTTTTTAAACTCACTTGAGGTGATTTTTGACTTTTCAAAAACAGAATTAATGTGCATAATGGGAGATGGAAACATTTTTTTTCAAATAGGTTCTCACATAGCGAATATTTAACCCACAGAACTGATGTATAGACTGAAAGCAGTTCCTGCAAACTTTTCTCCAAAAACTCCAAAATGTTCTTGTTTTTTTTCGGTGCTAAGTTTTTAGTGATTGGCTAAGAGCTGGATTTGTTTCTGGATTTTTCTGACAGCAATGTGAATCCAAGCCGATACTGCCACCTTCTGATGACACTACACTGCCGAATTTATTAACTTCAAAACAGATAGTGGATATAAGCCTAATTGACTTCATTACAATTTACAAAATTTACTTCAGATTCACATGACAGTTACTATTTGGAAATGCAGCTGTTGTACAAGCTGTCAAACAAGGTGGAGTCCTTTCATCACACAGGATAAAACAATCAATTTACATCCAGGACGCCCGTTTTCAGTCCCAGCCTCTCATGTCTTTTGGTTCAGGTTATTATCAGGCTAAAGTCATGTAATCTGAACCCGACATTCTGTAACTTTTAACTTTTTAAACATCTGGTTGAATTTCACTTATTCACTTCACGTCTGCTTTTTATGATGACATAACCGCTGTTAAATTGAACATGAAAGCTAAAGCTGCCTGCTATTCAATGATGAATCTTCAGCAAGTTTTCTTACATTCAAAACAAGCTATCTTCTGTACTCCAGCATCATGCTAAAACAATTCAGAAATGTTCTATATACACTACCAGTCAAAAGTTGGGACACACCTTCTCATTCAATGCAATTACAACAATTTAATACAACAATTTGCATTATTTTCTACATTGTAGATTAATACTTTGTAGATTTTGTTTACAACATAATTCCTTAGGTATTCTTTTATAGTTTTGATGTCTTCACTATTAATCTACAATGTATAAAATAATTAAATACAAACCTTTGATTGAAAGGGTGTGTCCAAACTGTTGTCTGGTAGTGTATTTTATATCATAGGACTAATTCTCTGGCTTTAGGTAGCTCATATTTCAACTACAAAATCAGATTTTAAGACAAAATGTGAAAAGTGGGCCTAGGCCTTCTTCTTCCCCACTACTTTGACCTACCTTCGTTTCATTACTTGATCCCTATCCCTCCTCTCTTTCACTTCTTCTTTTACACATACCCTCCTATCTGTCCTACTTGTTTTTCTTCTTTCTGCCCTTATCTTCAATCCTTCCAACATCTGTCTACCTTCTCCTGCAGGAGTTCAGACAGAAGGTGATGCTGGGAACGCCATTCGTGGTCATCTGGCTAGTTGGTTTCATCGCTGACCTTGACATTGACTCCTGGCTGATCAAAGGCATCATGTACGCTGGCGTCTGGGTCGCCGTTCAGTTCCTCTCAAAGTACGTCTCAATCACAGAAATGCACAGATTATGCACACAATCATATGCAGTTTGCCAGAGTGCTGTGTGAGTAATTTTTTTGTTCTTGGTACAAAGGTACACTACAACTCAAAAGTTTGGGGTCCCTCTGGCAATTTCATGTTTTCCATGAAAACTCACACTTTTATTCATGTGCTAACATAACTGCACAAGGGTTTTCTAATCATCAATTAGCCTTTCAACACCATTAGCTAACACAATGTAGCATTAGAACACAGGAGTGATGGTTGCTGGAAATGTTCTTCTGTATCCCTATGGAGATATTCCATTAAAAATCAGCCGTTTCCAGCTAGAATAGTCATTTACCACATTAACAATGTCTACACTGTATTTCTGGTTCATTTAATGTTATCTTCATTGAAAAAAATGCTTTTCTTTCAAAAATAAGGTCATTTCTAAGTGACCCCAAACTTTTTAACAATAGTGTACATCCAAACTTTTAGTTTAGTAGCTGTCTTTTACTAGACATTTATTATCTCAAAGCTTAAGTTGATGTTCTTTATAAGCTGGTGTTGCCTCATTTTGCTTCATTTAGTGGTTAAACTGGAATTGGTTCTCTTATATAGCAATACAAACGAACCAAACAACAATCCAATCTAGATTTTTTTAGAAGCAAGAACATAAATTTCACACCTATGTTATTATCAAGTATACCATCAATACAAGGAGTCATGTAATGATGTAGTTTAGAATTAAATCTTTATTTTGTGTTTATTACTAATGTCAAAGTCAAATTTAGATGTTCTGATTTTACACACATCCAGCATAGAATAATGCATCTTCTAATCATATCTCTTTCACCAGCACATCAGATGTGTATATAACACATTCTTTCATGCAAAAACACACAAGTAATCTCCAGCATTCCTCATCATCCAGTGACAAATACTGATTCTCTTCCTCTGTCTCAATTACACACACAATGTGCTGCTTGCTGAAACCCCATAACCAGATCCATCTGGTCCTGTTGGGAGAGTTTGTTGTGCTTCTCACTACAGTTAGCTCTGTTACTACAATAACACCCATTATCCACTGTGGCAGCCTATATTTACTGACATTATTGGAATACTTACTTGACGAAAGAAGCTATTGTGAACATGAGTCCAGCTGCAGTGTGTCGTCATGTAATGGTTTGGTTTATTTTTGCTGCTGTCTGACTGCAGGATTCAGATCAAAGCTTGGGGCTTACGTTGGTCCATATGTTTTCCAGTGAGCAGGTTTCACATCTGCAGGAAGAATGCCTTCATGTATTGAACACATAAGTTATGACTTGAGCAGTGTTTGTAGTGGAGATGATACATGATACAAGACAATTCTGGCTAATTATTGTTTGGAGAAAACTAGCAAAGTAAATGCAGTTGTCATGTCAAGTATGTGCAGAACTTTTAATTAGCTCTTGACAGCCTCCCAGATTTACAAGCCAGTAAGAATTTTTATGTAGTTTGTACATAGAAACTGGGTAACCACTAGCTGCCTCTCAGTCCACCGGGTTTATTTACCTTGTAGAGCTGCATCTGCTAACTCTAAAATGTCTCAGCCACGATCAAAGCGCACCAATTATTCTGCTTTTGGCTGAAAGAGTGAACAATAAAGTCTTCATGTACTCCTAGCACCTGAAGGATGGAAGATTAACTGAATTACTTTTACAGTTATTGATAGCAACATCACCTTAACAATAGGAAAATATTTAGTGTTAGAATGTTGCATGACTAAAGTGACTAACATTACGAGTAGCTTTGACCATATGTCCACTAATCAGAGGTCTGTGGAAACTATATCTGAAGAGACGTTTAGAGATAGTTCCAAATTCTCTTCTGTTCTCTGCACTCACAAATGCTGTATTTTAATACAGCCGGATTCCCATTAAAGCTGTTCTCATTTACATGTGCTTCTGTTGCTGCTGTAGTCAGACAATGGAACAAGTACAAAATAGGGAATAGAGTGCAGCCCATTAACACTACATTTTAACTAGGGATGTCCGATATTGGCTTTTTTGCCAATAACCGATATGCCGATATTGTCCAACTCTGAATTTCCGATTCCGATATCAACTGATACTGATATATGTGGGCTATGTAACCAATTTTAGGTAACATCACATATCTCCTGTCATGGAATTAACACATCATGCCTAGTTTTATTGTGATGCCCCACTGGATGCATTCTCAAATGCAACAAGGCTTTTCCAAATGTAAACATTGTGTGTGCAAAATAAGAAAACTACTTCAACTGAAGTTATGCAAACAAAAAAAATGCCATATATATTTTTTTTACTTGTCTCAAACAACAATTCACATTCTCCCTCTCTCCCTCCTTCTAATTCCAAACCACAGACATATTGTTAGTCACTCACAGCAGGCATGTTACTGCAGCCACACTTGTTTACATGCTTCACAACGCAATTTAATGATGTCATCATTTGCACGCCGGTAAATGCCAGAGAAATCTAGGCATTATTTTATCGGTTTTCATCATAGGCAAATAAACCAATAACGATATTAACCAGTATTATACTTTATGCCAATATCAGGCCAATTATATTGGTGGGTTGATATTATTGAGCATCCTTAAATTTAACCATCAATCATTTCATAGCTATCTCCTGTCTGTGCCTCTGGACAGCTAAATTACTAATTTTACAACTGCAACGTCATTTTACAAATTCACCGAATACGTGTTGCGACAACAGCATCAGTGCTCAGCAATATTTAACAAACACTCAGAGAAAAAGTTAGAAACAGTAGAAAGTCCTGGTCTCAGACTCATTCATGCCAGTGTCGGTTACTGTGGTGTCTGTGGTTTAGCTCCACACTGTCATTCACCGACACAGAGAGAGTCTTCTTCCTGAAGGGGCCATGGGCAGCAGTTGCACAGATACATTTAAAGCTCCAGACACTGAAACGGCCCATTTAGAACAACCTGGAGGTCTAGAGTCATAATGGAATGGACTGTCTTTGTGGTGTTTTGAACTGAAAATTGACACATTCTGGAGACACATGACACTTTCATTGATGTGCTCAAAGGCGGTACAATATTAATGGCCGCTAAAGGAAACGGCTGTTAATTGTGACTCTTCTCTCTCTTTTTGCAGGGCTTTTTTCGACCACTCCATGCACAGCGCTCTTCCTCTGGGAATCTACCTGGCAACCAAGTTCTGGATGTACACCACCTGGTTTTACTGGTTCTGGAATGATATCCTTTTCTGTTGTACTCGAAAACAACACTGAAAACCAAACTGTGAAGGTGCAATATGAGCAGTGCTTGGTTGTGTGAATGTGTTACTGAAGCCTGAAATCTGTTGACTCCACACTAAGTATCCGTCTGTCACACAGAGCAGCTGGAAGGAGCAGTGTCCTCATCAGACCGACTGACAGCACAAATTTACATGACACAAATAGCTTTTATTTAGTCTCAGAGGGAAGAAATCAGCGTCGTTTTTATGTATGGACTAACTGAATTTACTGTTTCATCTTGCTGCTGTAGAGAGAAGGGAGCAATAAAACCAGGAAGAACACAGAAACACTGAGCGCACGACACAAAAATATTCCATTAAGAAAATCACGATGTAAAAAGGCGCAGTAGATTTGTGTGATTTATTGAGCTGTCTGTTGAGATTCAGTTAGCGTGCCAGGGGACAAGTAATAGCCACATAAAGTAATGCAGAGTGTTCCAAGTGATGCACATCTCACGTCTCCTGGAGTCGGTGTAGATTGATGCGTACTGTTCAGTGAAACGCTTGAGTGATGGACATCAGAAAACCTTTTAAAAACACTTTTGTGTGGATTGGCCTTGAGGCTGCATCAGCTTGACTTTGTTGCTTTAAAGGACTAGTTAGCAAAGCTCACAGATTAAGATGTTAAACCTTGTTTGTACATATGTGACAAGAAAAGCACTGAGAGAGCGCAGTACTCCGCCAAGGCTGCTCAGTGAATGAAATGTGCTATGCATGTGTATGTTATGTACGAATACTGAATTGCGTGACCTAAATATGTAGCAGGCGACGGGAATTGATGGGGCTCAGAAACACACCCACAGTTTAATCAGTTGTTCCTCCTATCTTTTCCAACAGATAAGTCCCGATAAGTGTAGTGGTGGATTTGTAGTAGGATCACAATCATGTGATCATCAGCAGGCAGCTGATGCAGTGTTCACTTGTTGTCATAGTTACAGTGACGCCATGCCGCTATCTCACAATGACACAGAAATCTTTAACAAATGCATGGATCCAGACTATAAGCAGCATCACTGCAAAATCTAATCACTTGGTCCTTGTGTCATTTCTGACCTTCCCTGAAAATTTCATCCAAATCTGTTTATCCGTTTTTTAGTAATCTAGTGAACAGACAGACAAACATATGCCAATTGTAAAAAAAATTCACCGTTTGGTGGCAGAGTAAAATGCCTTTTATGGGTGTTGTGTGACTCAAAGGAGTCATTGCTCCTAGAGAAGTTAGATTATTTCATTTTTTTAATGTATATATTCCTTTAAAACGTGTTTGAAAAATAACCAGCGAGGCTATTTCTAAATGGTTATATGAATTATCCATCATTAGCTATTGCATCTTTATCCTGTAGAGGATTGCAAAGGGCTGCATCCTATTCTGGCTGACACTGGACAACACAGGCGGGATGGACAGATCAAACGTCCATCACTGGGTTAACTGGAAGACAGGCAGCTCTGCACAGTCTCCAATTAATGTCTTTGGACTGTGGAAGAAAGCTCAAGCACCCAGAAATACCCACGCACTCTTGTCTCATAAACAATTGCACAAGTCAGGCAACATAATCCTAGAGCTTTTATAAATCTGTCAGGCCTGCTAATACATGTTGTAATGTCCAAGCATGGAGGATCTCAATAAAATATGGACATATAAAACAGATTTTTTACTCCTTTCTGGGGCTCTGGCAGAAGAAGAGAAAAGATTAGGAGGAAAAGGGCTTGTGTTAGCAGATGGAAACGTGTAAGATTAAGTTACAGGCCAGTTTCAGTGGATTAAAGCTGTGGAAAAGGAGAAGGTTTTATGTAAAGAACAGAAGGGGTTGATGGAAATTATGTTATATAAATATAGCTGTAAAGTTGCACAAGTCCTGGGGTCTCATTTTAATGGTATATGTGCCTGAATATATCTGCTACTCTGTGTGTAAATGTTGTGAACATGGAGTTTAGAGTTTAACAGCTGCTGGGTGAAACTCAACAGAGCGGCTCCAGAGAGTTCCTGCTGGCCTCAGCGTGCCTGCTCTCACGTTTTGGTTTTTTTTGGTTCATAGAAGAATTGCCTTTCTGTTCAGAAGCTGCTAATTGCAGGAGGTGAAAGTGGAGTTTTCGTTTGTGGAAGGCATTCAATTTTATGCCTCATTGCTCTACTAATGGGAAGGGAGAGCAAGATGCCTTTGACCTGAGCTTGTTGAAAAGGCAAACAGAGCTCTGACAATCCTTTCAGACATTAGAAAACTGTGCTGGGTGTTTTTATCATGTTTTGTTACGGTTGTATGGCGTGTCTTTGTCACATTAATATTGAACTGATGGCAGGAATCTGTTCCTGTGACACACATGCTCCGTCAGGTTTGCACTTGTGCATTTATCTCCTAAAAGCAAAGGCTTGATGATGTTATATCCTGTTCTCTGGTAAAAGTTCATGCACGGATCATTTACAATGTGGAAATTTGTCCCTTTGACTACTGACAGGTCTTTTCTTGTTCCTTTCTTTCTGGCTTCTCTTTTGTCCTCCAGCCATGAAGGTTGTCATTAAGCCTGTGTATCCGTCATGACTCTCTTTGCAGTAATGGTGTCTTCCTCTTGCCTTTCAGATGAAGGACATGCTGTTTCATGTCCCTGACAGTGCAGGGAGGTTAGCTTCTCTCCTGCAGGCTGTGGGCTCTGTGTTGTAAAGTGTGGTCACTGTGGTGGACAGTTGGTTTTTGTCAGGATGACTGCTTGTATACAGATTAGTGCTCAGTGGTAGCAGCGTTTTTCTTATCGCATATATTTATGTAAATGAAGCGATACATGTAGAACACTGTATTATAACTAAAAATTAATCATGAATTTAACAAATGAGCAGCAATGTTTATGCAGGAGCCACAGGCAGATTTTCCTGCAAGCCTCTGATAGCAAGAGTGTTTCAAGTCATTCCCAATGGCTTCACTTGTTGGTAAAAAGCTTGCCACTGATGATTTTTTTCTCAATTAATCGAATAGTTCTGTCTGTAAAACGAAGACAGAACTAGAAAATGGTGAAAGCTGGCATAAAGTGTTTCCTGAAACCCGATGACATCCTTAAATGTCTTCATGTATTCAGTTTCCTGTCATAGAGGCGGAAAGAAACTAGAAAGTTTTCACATTTAAGAAACTTTATTCTGAGAATTTTTTTCTTTAAAAAATTACAACTGATTTATCAACTATCAAAATAATTGGCAATTAATTGTATAGTTGTCCAATAATTGATTAAATACTGCAGCTCTGCCCCGCACAGGAGAAGTGAATGCAAGTAGGCAGATGTTTTCTACTGTTTTATGTGCATTTTTCATTTTTTTTAAAGAAAAGAGGTGAAATATGACAAAAAGTTGGTGTATTGATAAAAGCAAAATGCCAGAAAGTACAGTGGAGTAAGGCTTAAAATAAAAGGAATAAATCGTGATGATGTACCACCAAAGACACCAAAAAAAAAAGCAGCAGATCTGTGTGGAGTGGCAAAGGCAATCAAATTAACACACACAAAAGAGACACATCTCATATTTCCATCATGTGTTTTACCCTGGTTTAACTGTTTCCCTTCTAATTAGAGCATCTCATTGTTCCTTCTTTCCTCTGTAGTGCTTTCATGGCACCCATTTGGATAATTAGCACTCCCAACTCTCTATCTTGCTTCCCCCACTCCTGCTTCTAATATTTGCGTAATTGCACTTTACAGAAACATGCATTAATTAACTTTTTTTTTATGATTTCCTGGAAACTTGTTTAGGACTTGTCCTAAATTTAGGTGGAAACTTGGATAGAAAACTTGGCTATTATCAAATTAGTCCCCCCTCCACACATTCCGATGTCAGAAAGCTGTGGGGTTTCCAGAGCTGTTCAGCCATTAAACATGCACTTTGTTGGAAATATACTGACGCCTGTAACCTCCTCTGATGTGCTCTTTGTCTTCTTCAGATTGTGGTGTCATGGGAGGCTTCGGTTTACTCTCTCTGACCCTTTTAAAGCCCAGTTACATAAACTGTGGACTGAGGCCCTGAGTGGGTTGTTGAATGACTCCCTTTGCAGTTTTGATAAACTTCTATCCAACTCTGATTTGAAGATCAGAATATAAACCTTTTATTTGTGTAATGGGCTAAAAAAAAAATTCCAACATCTGGTTTGAAGTGTCCTGGTTTAATGTGAAAGAAGATATTTTCGTTTTACTGTCTTGGCTGACCTTTTCACTGAACGACTGATAATAAGCATCAGATTACTATTGAGATTTTGCACATTCTCATCACTGCTCCGCCGGGCAGCCGAGTGTTTCTGCACACCTTTGTTCTGCCTTCCAGGTTCAAACTTTGTGTTTTCCAGCTCTGACCCACTTTCTGTCATTGTGAGCTCATTAATGTCTTCAGGCCTGTGGTTGAAATCAGATCAGATGACATGGGTGGAGCGGTATAACGGCACTTTTTTGTCTTTCCCAGGCTTAGATCATATTTTCCTCAATGCTCGGGAGGAAACAGAGGAAAGACTTTGCTCATAAATGGATTTCCAGCAGGTGAATATCTGGGAAAAAACAGGATGATGCTCCTGGGATTAGATGAGGATGTGTAATAATTGCAATAATCACGCAGCTTTGTTGTGTACCAGTTGAACTTCTACACCAGTTGCCTGACATGCACATAATTGTATCTTTGAATCCTGCGTTGGTTAATCTGCCATTGACCCTCCTGCTTGGCCTCTGTTGTCAGCTGCTAGAGCACCCTTGTCACCACTCAGCCCTTCTAAAGATAAATGGGTGCTGACCATCTCTCCCTGAGTAAATGTTGAGACCCATTTATCTAAAGCATTACATTGATCCCATCTCTGCATCTCCACTACTCACTGAGGTAGTAGACCAATGAGGTGATCCAGAGAGTGTTATTAGGTCATTTCAGAGGGGATGGTGTCAACACTCAGGTCTTTATAGAGATACTTATGAGGATCGATGGCTTCGTGTGGTCTTCAGGGACTTGTAGAGGCTTCTCTTAGTCAGTGCAGAGAAAGTGCTTATCGGTGAAGTCATGACTGTGCTGGAGGGCATGTTGTTCTCATGTTCTAGACATATAAGGTCTCAGCCTCTTGTTACTGCTTCAGAGTCATCTGTGAAGGTGTTTGGTATAACCTGTCTTGCCTGGTGTTTACACTGAGTATGTTTTGACAGTGGAAATCCCATCATGGCAGTTCAGATGTTTGGTAAATCTGTGTGTTGGGCCTCCCTTTTAGCCCTGTTTGTGGCTATGAATTTACAGTGCCAGTCAGGTGGTCGGTCCACCACTTAGGACTGTAGTGAAATATGCAGACGGGTGACAAATTGAAGGAGAACTCTGAACGCTTGACCCCTATGGCGATGGGATCAGGTGACAGTGTTATGCTGTGGTAGGCTTTTTGCTTGCAATGCAATCGCCCTTCTAGAGTGAGGAGATCCTGTGAGATCACCTTTATCTCAAGATGAAACATTTCTGTCCTCTTTGGAGTGGTCTCCTTTAAGATGATCCCCCAGGGGAGATGGTTGAATTGTTGTCTGAAATTGAAGTGAGTCATCAGGTCTCAACCTAGCTTAACACTACTGGGAGATTTTGGATTTTAATGTGTTATATGGTAATCTACATCATCAAAACATGAAAAGAGGGAATACATTTTGGAACAGTCATGTTCATCCCTCCAGTAGAGTTCCAGAGGCTTGGAAAATCAATATCAAGAGACATTGAAGCTGTTTTGGCATCATGTGGTGACACAACACCATACCAAGATCCGTTGTTTGGGGTTTTTCTTTAACTTGTGACCCATCCATGGATTTGGAACAGACATTCATTGTGCCCAGAGGATGTATCCTCATGACTTGGTTAATTCCATAACTTTGCTCCAGCATAACAATAGGTGTACATCTGTGGCTTTAAATTAATTCCTTGATAACTATTGCATGGATTGCCATAAAATTTGGTTGAGACATTTATGCTGCCCTTCAGGATACATTGCACTAACTTCTCATACATCATCGCTATGAGGCTTAAAACTCTGGTTTATTGCCACTTACCTTAACTGTGCTGTGTTCTGTGTCAATAAGCAAATGTTAGAATGTTGATATGCTGCTCTAACATGACCAGCATGGTAGATCTGTGAACTTTGTCAGTGTGTGCAAGTTAGCATTTATTTATAGATAGACAGATAGACAGATAGACAGATAGATAGATAGATAATTTATTAATTCCAAACAACAAAAAAGGTTAGTAACAAGATTAACATTAAAGGTTAGTATATACTCTAAAAGACACACTCTACAACACTGTAAACAAAAAAAGGTCTAATTTTATTATCTTTAGACATACTAAATGTGAACCCAAAGTCAATATGCAGTAATATCTCAGCACATTGATGCAACATGTTTGATGTCATCCATAAACTTGATGGACTTGTGTATAGTTAGAGCAGTACCCCTTTAACTTGGAAAAGTTTCATCTATGGAGGCGTCACAGCTGCTTCCATGGAGCCAGTTACACTGAAGAGTGTCCATGAAAAGGACGACTGTAAAACATAGTTTATTTATTCCTGAACTGAGAGTGACTATTTTGTGTGCAGCTGTTTATCAAGAAGTCTTTTTAAGCCTCCCTGACACTAGTAATGTTAATTTAAACACAATCTTCTTTCGGATTGTTTCAGTTGCAGATCCACTGACATGATTGGATCAGAGTTTTTCACATCTGGATGTCACTCCAGATGTTTGTCACCATTAGCAAACACAGCCTTGAGCCTTCACAGTCTGGATCTCTGTCACCTGTTCTTCTGGGATTCAGCTGACTCATACACACCTGCAAGACTGACTGGTCTACTTATCGGTTACAGTCTCCACTGGAACAACCTACAGCTGTCACACTCTTATCTCTCTGTGGTTACACACAAGACTGTGAAACGCAGCTTATTTGTATATTCAGTTAGGAATAGTGTGTCAGACTCTTGTGATGAAATTGCCTCACATATGTAACAAGAAAAGCACTCAGAGAGGCTGTTCATTCCCCCATATGACACTGTCAGAAATGCCGCATTTTTTTGTTTATTAGTTATTGAGGGTCAAAAATCATGGCAACATAGAATGTAGCCATTTAATAAAGATGTACCCACAAACAAAATGACGTTGCACTGAGCACAGGCATGTGTTATGCATGTGTACGTTATGTACGGATACTGAATCATGTGACCTAAATACGTAGCTGTAGCTAAATATGTGGATGGGACTTGGAAACATCCCCACAATTTAATCAACTGTTCCTTGTATCATTTCTGATGGATTCATCCTGATAAGTGGAGAAGTGGTGGATTTGTAGTAGGATCACAATCATGTGATCATCAACAGGCAGCTGTGGTAGTGACGCTGTGCTGCTATCTCGTGATAATACAGAAATCTTTAACAAATCCATTGATCCAGACTGCAAGCCGCATCACTGCCAAAATCTAATCACTTGGTCCTTGTGTCATTTCTGACCTTCCCTGACCTTTTCACCCAAATCCATTAATCCATTTTTGAATAATGTTGCTAACAGACGGACGGACGGACAGAGAAACCAACGTTGATTGTTACATAACTTCGCCGTGTTCCCTGGCGGAGTAAAAATTCTATGTATTGCAAACTAACCATTATTTCTGGGTAAAAGTTTTACCTAAGAAACTCACCATTAAACCTTAACAGTCGATTACTTACATGAGACAATTATTTTTCTGAAATGTTATGTTTAAATATGCAAATAAGTTATTAATCACACAATACACACTTACATGAATATTATGGATGTTTTTTTCTTTCACTAGTCTGAAAGACCAGAAGAAAACTGGCCAGCGCATGAAAAAGGTTAATTCCCAGAAAATTTCATCCAAATCCATCCGTTTTTGAGTAGACAGACAGACAGACGGACAGACGGACAGACGGACAGACGGACAGACGGACAGACGGACAGACGGGCAGGCGGGCAGGCGGGCAGGCGCCGATCGTCACATAACTCCGCTGTGTTCCTTGGTGGGTTAATTACAACATTTGTCTAGGTGTTAATGCAGCAGTGAGCTTTTTTATTGCCTTTGATACACTTAAAAGGAAACACTTTTCTTGTTGTGCAGTGGCTTGTTTAGATAAGAATGTACATGTATGACCTGACTTCACTCCATTGAGAGCAGGAATAGTTTTGGGTCTCTTCTGTATTCCTGGAAGGAAGTCATGATGAGCTGCTGTGACAGGCGGCAGTGATCCCTCCTTAAGTGGGTGAGTTTAGGTGAGACGGAGCTGCTCCCTGCATCACAGTCTGCCTGCTAATCAAGTCACCATGAAGAGAAAATGTGACTCAGGCAGACGGGCGTCATTGTAGCAAATACACATGAAAGGCTTTTGTAGCGGTTTGTTGTTGAAGAGAGTTACTAGAACAATAAGTATTCTGTTTGTCCTTCACAATGTTGCAGTAAATTACAGGCTCTCTTTGTCTTGCTCGTGCCTCTTCTGGTTGTCAACTGAATATTCATAGTTCTAAACTTTAAACAAGTAGACAAGAATCTGTGTAAATATTTTACTGATAGGAAATGCATAAAGTTAGATGAGAATTTCTCCAAGCTTAGCATAAAGACTGGATACAGGTGAGGAATGGTTTATGTGTTGGACTATTTCTTTGGTCCAGTGCACCGACTTGCTCTGAAGCTGCCGAAAGAAGTGAGGTAGCTTAGCTTAGCATAACATAAAGGAAACGGCCACATATAAGCACTAATTGTTAAAACGATGTACTGTGGTGTTGTGGAGATTTGACTCTAGAAATAATCCAACACACTCTTTGTTAAACCGTTCTTGTAACTTCAACTTTAATTAAATAAATGAGATATAAAGTGTGAACTGGTGAACTTCACAGCTGCTGGTCAGTTGATTTGAGTCGCACTTGCTGTTTTTGTTGTATGCCGTCTTTTGGCTAAACTCGCTTCATGTTTAACTCACATACATGAGAGTAGTACTAATCTTCTTGCTTAATTCTTGGCAAGAAAGTGACTGAAGTACTTGCTCAAATTGTTAAACTATTGCTTACTCAGAAACTAAATGATGCTATATGTGAACAGTTTTGTGTTGCTGAAGTAGTTTTTTGTTGTCATGTGGCTGTAGCACTGGGTTGAAATGACCAGGATCTAATTATGATTGAAATAACAAAGAAACAGGATGTCCACCATCTTCTTTGACCCCACTGCACATCTCCCGTTTGCCACCGTCCACGTGCCCTTCCTGATCAACACCCTGGCTCTGTTCTACAACTTTGGCAAATCCTGGAAGTCTGATCCGGGAATCATCAAAGCATCAGAGGAGCAGAAGAAAAAGGTAACGCCGTCGTGTGTGAACCGCTTTATCCTTCCCTGTATGAATCCCTTCGTATATGTCACTAAGCATGGCTGTAGTCAGTACTTGCAGTCAGAGCTTATGTGCTTTTTGGACGTGTTTGTTTTGACGTGTGTGTAATCTGGCGTCACATTCGGTGTTACTTAACATTTTAGATTCCCTGCCCTGCTGCTCGAGGCTTCCACCTTCTATCCCCTTGGCCTCTTTCTCCCTCATTATCACTCTCTAACTAGGCCCTAATTCTCCATCCTGTGATTGATGAAGAGCTAAATTTACCCTCATTGTTGGCACAGCGCATTGGCTGGTCAGCTAGCTCAGATCAAAAGCTACAAAGCCTTCCCTTCCCTCTAGAACAGGCGTGTGGAATTTCATTTTAGTTCAGGAGCCACATTCAGCACAATTTGATCTGAAGTGGGCCTGACCAGAAAAGTCAGAGCTTAATAACCTATAAATAAGCACAACATCCTTCGTTTTAGTGCAAAAAAGTTCACATTTAATGAACTATCTTTTTGCGAAACATTATGAACAACCTGAAATTTGTTAAGAAAAATAAGTTCAATTTCAACAATATTATGCCTCAGTTTATCACTTACACATTACAACTTACAGATCACAGTTTCTCTACAAAGGCACAAAACTTTTAGTCACAGGGATCTGGAATTGAATGATATAGTATTTTACTTTATGATCAAAACGACAAAAGTCAGACAAAAAAACAAGACAAAATGTAAAAATGAGACAAAATGACAACGAGACACAAGAAACAAAACATAAAAAATTGGACAAAAAACGTTACAAAGCGGCAAAAAAATAAACAAATGACAAAAATGAGACAAAAAAATGACCAAAACGAGAAACAAAATGACAATATAATAGACAATGCAAGCGAGACAGAAAAAACACAAAACAACAAAAACCATACACAAAACGAATAAAGCAAAAACACAAAATGACAAAAATAAGACAAAAAAACACAAGCGAGACAAAAAAGAAACACAAAATGACACAAACATGAGACAAACGACAGTCAGACAAAAAAAGACAAAAACAATACAAAATATTACAAAAATGAGACACAAAATGACAAAAGAACAATGAACAATCTAGTATTTTACTTTGTGATCAAAACAACTTGTCATGGTCTAGAAATAATTTAAAATTTGTAGTTTTACAAATTTATAATTTGCAGTTTACGTCGTCTCTGTCATTTTTACAGTTTACAAAGTGGTCCAACGGGCCGGATTGGACCCTCGGGTGGGCTGGTTTTTGTCACGCGGGCCACATGTTTGACACCCCTGCCCCAGAGGGTCCCCTTCCACCTCTTGCCCTGCCATGCTGCTGAAATGAGGATCTTTTTGTCTTGAGTTAATTTGCACAGAGATAGATATAAACGCAGAAGAGATTCAACGTTACTAATTTATGCAGATTAGATGAAAGATAAATCCTCATCAAAAGCACTGAGCCTTTAAAAGGAAACAGATTCAAACCAGCTGAACAAAAAATTGATAGTAGTCTTTGTGAATCATCCAGTGTGATCACTCAGCTGTAAATCCCAGCCTCAGCTTGCGTACAGTCAGTTGGTCTTTTGTTGTGGTGCCAAATAAACCTTGGCAAGATGAGTTTCTTGGTTGTTGATTCATTTTTCCACCATGTCTCTTGTCTGTTTTTTAAAATTCTGTTTTTATTTCCCTCCTCCAGACAATTGTGGAGCTGGCAGAGACAGGCAGCCTGGATCTGAGCATATTCTGCAGCACCTGCTTAGTAAAGTCTCTTTTCCCCCAAAGCAAACTGTTGTTACATATAGGAAAGATGAGAAAATAGAAAATGCAAAAACGTTTTCTTTCTCGCAGATACGGAAGCCCATTCGGTCCAAACACTGCGCCGTGTGCAACCGCTGCATCGCCAAGTTCGACCACCACTGTCCCTGGGTGGGGAACTGCGTGGGTACGTCAGCAAACACCACACATTTACAGCATGATAACAACACATGCACTTTTCCAAACAACCAGCTGCTCAGGGCTTTTCTGCCCAGATTGGGAGTTGCGGCTTTTTATTATTTTATCAGTGTCATATCCCACTTTAAGAAGCAACATGTGTTCTGACCGAAGGCTCTTTATCCTGGTACTAGCACACAACAGAAACAAGAAGAGGGAAACTGTTTGACATACTAGATATGTACACTACCGTTCCAAAGTTTGGGGTCACCCAGACAATTTCATGTTTTCTATGAAAACTCACTCTTTCATTCATGTGCTAACATAACTGCACAAGGGTTTTCTAATCATCAATTATCCTTTCAACACCATTAGCTAACACAATGTAGCATTAGAACACAGGAGTGATGGTTGCTGGAAATGTTCCTCTGTACCTCTATGGAGATATTCCATTAAAAATCAGCTGTTTCAAGCTAGAATAGTCATTTACCACATTAACAATGTCTAGATTGGATTTATCATTCATTTAATGTTATCTTCATTGGAAAAAGCTGGTTTTCTTTTAAAAATTAGGACATTTCTAGGTGACCCCAAACTTTTGATCGGTAGTGCAAGTTCGGATTTATATGGATTTATTGACGCAAAACATCTATTTTCATGGAAGACTAGCACGGACATGATGCCTAGTTCATACTGGTTATGTCATATTTAATGGACGTATTCAGTGATGACACATAATTCTTCTTAACCCTCGTGTCGTACTGCGGGTCAAAACTGACCCGTTTTAAAGTTTGAAAATGTGGAAAAAATATATTTTCACAGTGAAACTTCTGATGTCCACATTTTCAACATTTTTGGGAAATCTTGGAACATTTTTTGGTGGAAAAAAGAAATGTTCAAATGTTTCTGAAGAACATTCACAAAAAAATCAACCAAAATCCAGCGAATTTCGCTTTGATTTTAGTTGATTTTTTTGTGAATGTTCTTAAAGAAAATATTAGAAGTTTTACTGATATATATGGAATCACTTTAGATATTTTTAGGATTTTTTGGAAGATTTTTACTCATTTTTTGAAAATATTTACAAGAATTTTCTTGCCAAATTTGGGTGATTTAAAAAAAAAAAAAAACTTTTAAGGGATTATTGGAGTTTTCTTCCTGAAGGTTTTGCAAATTTTCAGAAATTTGGAGAATTATTTTTGCTGATTTTCTGGATTTTTTTTAGAGAAGGAAACAATATTTTTTGGTGCCTCTAAATGAGGACAGCAGGAGGGTTAAGCAGCAGCAATACAAATGTCAAACCAGATAAACCAGCAGGTAATAATATGAGTATGAAATAAATAAACTTGGGCGCCCAGATAGCTCAGCTGACGACCCATAAACGGGGTGTTGTCTACGACTCAGCGGTCGTGGGTTTGAATCCATGAACATTTACTGCATGTCATTCCCCCACTCTTCTACCCACGTTTCCTGTCTCTCTCCACTGTCCTATACATAATACATTAAAATAAAACAACTTTAAAATAAATAAACTTTACCCTAAAAAAATCCAAGTGGCTCATCGACCACAGCTTAAAGCAAACAACTGAGGAGTGTTCAAGTCAACTATGTAAATCACAAAGACCCCAACGCAGGGGATGAAAGGAAAACGAAGTGAAACAGGGAAGCCGTGGGGAAATATGTGTGTGTTGTTGATTGTGGTGTGTGAAGCAGACTGGAGACAGTAGAGGAAGGAAGGAGTGGCGGGGGGTTTTAAACCCTTCCATTCTGAAAGCAGGTGGTCAGGATGGAGCTTTAAAAGTGAGGAAACTGTCTGAACAAACAGCAGGTCCCTCCTCCTGATGTGGCCTGATGGGACCACAGAGACGGGGGGAGGAAGAGGCCATGAGCTCTGATGAAGCTTCTGGAAAAGTTTGTTCAATTTTGGAAAACAGTCTACACTCAGTAATTTATAATTCACTTATTATGCAGATGTGTAATGCGTGTCAGCTCTTAGAGGGTGAATACATTGTGTGAAGCTCTTTACAGTCAGGAATAGATGTCTGGGATATTTTGTAAATGTTTCAGCTAGTTGTAAGTACAGGGAACCAAAATGTCTTTGAAACTTGACTGCAGCCACCTGGCCATGTCAGCAGTTATCCTCTCTTCCTGTCCACTGCTTTTAGGCTCCATAACTTGCATGACTTTACATGTTGAAAAGCAACTCTGGCTCAAGTGCTGTGCAACTATTACACTGGTATACACGTTTTTGGAAATTGTCTGCTTCCGCCGTAAATTGGCTAAATCTTACATATTTGACAACTGGAAAACAAATGATGAAAGTTTCCAAGATATGTAATGACAAGGTTTTATTATGTATATGTACATGTACATAAAGAGTACTTCTATCTGAAGTGTCCATGTGCTACCCTGGCAAGGATTAAACAGGAGAAGTCTCATGACTGATTGTAACTAAATGTAGAAGGAAAATGCAAACTGAAACATCACGTAAAACAACATTTTTCAGTATGTACATGGTGCTTTTTGGCTGGTCTCTTGTACACGGCATCAGGATCATCCCTTGACATATTCCAACAGTCGTCAGCCAGCATAGATGGGTTCCATTTTCCCTGATACCTTTTCTCCGTTGCTCTTCAACTCGTCTCCTGATCCACTATTTCGCATCCAAAATAAAGAGGATATGCCTTTTTCACAACATACTGCACTTTAGTGATGCAAAGGTTACCTCAGCACAAATATAACTGAAGTTATCTTCGTTGTTTACACAGTTTTGAGGCATCTCTGGTTCCTCGGGTAAAATAATATGTGACAATTTGACAAAAGTATCACACACTGACAAAAGCTGCTACATATGACTTAGATCAGTGCTCGTTGTGGCTCATGCAATGTAGCAAAGTGTATAATAAGTCAAAGAGGGCATGTTCTATCAAAACATTAGCATAGATGAATATGTTCTATGTTGCAGAAATGTTTTGAGTCAGAACTTGTAGCTCAGACATACATATCCTTTCAATTAATAATCGCTCTCATTATTTAGTATATAATTTCAATATTTGACTTACTCCTCTTCTTGATAAATTGAGCCAACCATCACTCTTGACTCATTTTTTCTTTTTTAGTGACTGAAAGTAGGTTAATTTTAACTACTTTTGTTCTGGAAGCATTTTGCTTGTAAACCAGTGTTATTTTCATGATCCAATATTCTGACATTTAATTTCTTGATTCATTGATTAGTTGTTTGGTCTGTGTATATTCTCTTTGGTTTTGAATTAAAGAGGAAACTAGGACATTTAATGTAGAGAGACATGCAGGAAAAGTCCAGTCAACCTCAGAACTCACTGCTTCCAATGTTTGCACCAGTGTGGTTTCTCGCCTGTTACACAAAAATCCAAGAGTGGAGATTAATGAGCAGAAGCTTCACCAGCAAACAGAAATTTTAAGTTCAGAGAGGAGGAGTGGAGTTGGAGCACAGTAAGTCTTTGAAAGCATCAGTATTTCTGAGGACAGATGTACAGTTTTGAGCAAATCTGTGGCCCAGCAGGGACTGAGGACCGTTTTGAGGAAGAGCACATCATTGTTTAAACCCAATAACAGGAAATCCTGCTCTTTAATAAAGGATCTTTTCAAGCATTTTCCCAATAAACCTTCACTGTAGTTGGCAGAGATGACCAGAATCAAAACCTTTCGGGGGGGTGAGAACAGGGCATGATACGAGAGCAACATGACAACAGGACATGTTTTTCTCCTCTACAGGAAGTGGGAATCACCGCTACTTCATGGGTTATCTGTTCTTCCTGCTCTGCATGATCTGCTGGATGATGTACGGCTGCATCTCCTGTAAGACCAAAACCCCTTTTTTTCAGTGCGTTTTCCCAGTTTCACACGTGACTCGCTCTGCTTCTCGACTAACTCCTCTCTTCTCCCTGCAGACTGGAGGATCCACTGTGCCACCAGTTATGCCAAGGATGGTTTCTGGCTCTATCTGACGCAGATCGCCTCCTGCTCCCCCTGGATGTTCTGGATGTTCCTCAACAGCGTCTTCCACTTCATGTGGGTGGCCGTGCTCATCATGTGTCAGCTCTACCAGGTATGGCTGCACGTTATATAGTTTGAATCTCAGCAGCTTGTTATGTCTCAGATCTTCTGCGAAATCTGACCTCTTTGCTCTGCCGTCTTGCAGATCGCCGCTCTGGGAATCACCACCAACGAGAGGATGAACGCTCGAAGATACAAGCACTTTAAAGTCACAGCTACGTCCATTGAGAGCCCCTTCAAGTAAGTGAGCCTTAATTCAAGACGTCACACTGCAGAGCTGACTCGTCCAAATGAGGAAAAACACATGGAGAAGTTAATGTTCTCACTTCTACCCAGCACAGTTTAGGTGAAGAGGATATCTGAAATATTTTTTTGACAAAAGTGAACATCTCTTTATTCAATAGTGGTGTCTTTTTTTCATTCTACTTTCATCTTTTCTTCCTGAAAATTATTCAGAGTTGGAGATCCGAGCATTCGGATCTCGCATTTAACATCTGGATACCACCACAACGGCCGAGTATTGGAATGTTCAGGTCCAGCCCTACATGTTTCCTGTGTTTATTAATTGACTTTTATCCATGATTGCCATCCTATTTTTACGAGGCAAATCTAGCTTAAAATGGTACACACAATTACATACTATAAATAAGCTCAGTTGCTACCATAGTTTAGTAAAATCCATGCTGTCTGACCTAATCCTACGTTCACGAAGACAGTGATGTTCAGTTCATATTGAATTTGTTAAACTGTTTGAGTTAATGGCCATTTTGGAGGCTACAGTTTGTGGTGCTGTTGTTGTATTATACAGAGAAGGTTAGGTCAAGTTAATTTTGTTTAACATGGACTGTAGCAACCAATAACGTAGTAACGGCCAATGAAGTAATAATTTTGGTCATTTTAAATGTAATAACTGCAGCCAATAATGTAATAATACATAAATAGGACTGCATTTCTTCTTTTATATATGATGGAGCCTAGAACTAGATAGATGACTGTTCCATTAGTGTTGTGTATGACAGATAAGTCCTTGTAGTACAACGATTTGTAGTAGCATCACAATCATGTGATCGTCAGCAGGCAGCTGATGTAGAAATCTTTAACAAATCCAGACTATAAGCCGCATCAGACAAATGTATGCTGATCGTCACTTCACTCCACCGTGTTGCTTGGTGGAGGGAAAATAACTGTCTCATGTAAGTAATCGACTGAAGGTTTAACGGTGTGTCTATTAGGTAAAACTTTTAAACAGAAGTAAGTTTTAGTTTGCAATACATAGATTTTTTTATGTGATGGAGTTATGTGATGATCGGTGTTGGTTTGTCTGTTAGCAACACTACTCAAAAACGAACTAAGGGATTTGGATGAAATTTTCGGGGAAGGACAGAAATGACACAAAAACCAAGTGATTAGATTTTGGCAGCGATGCGGCTTATAGTCTGGATTTGTTAAAGATTTCTGTATCATTGCCAGATAGCATCACGGCATCACTGTAACTATGACAACAAGTGAACACTACATCAGCTGCCTGCTGATGATCACATGATTGTGATTCTACTACAAATCCATGGCTGTGGACTTACCAGGATTTATCCTTCGGAAATTATAGAACAACTGAGCAGCCTTGGTGGAGTACTGACCTCTCTGAGTGCTTTTCTTGTTCTGAAATGTTGTGTTTAAAGGTCCAGTGTATGAAAAAAAAAAAAACTCATGATGAAGGTTAACAGAGATTTCCACAAAGAGTGCTGTTAGCTTCACTCAGATCATTGGAAGAGGGCATCTGCAGGTCTTTACTTTTCCTGCTCTGCTTGAATAGTAATGACTCTGTTCCCTCGCCCCTCTTTCCCTCTGTGTCCCCCCTGTAGCCACGGCTGCATCAGAAACCTCATAGATTTCTTCGAGATCCGCTGCTGCGGCCTCATCCGGCCCGTGACGGTGGACTGGACCACGCAGTACACAATAGAGTACGACCAGACGTCTGGCTCGGGCTACCAGCTGGTGTAGAGGAGGATGAGGAGGAGGAAGACGAAAGGAGGGGTGGGGAGCAGGGGGGGGAGGGAGGGAGGAGCGGAGCGTGACCGGACGGACGGACGGACGGAAGCGTCGGGAGCGTCACCCTCCCCGCCTCTCCCCCTTTCTCCCCCCCGGCGTCCGTATATTGAGCGATGCTGTTCTCGGGAGCGCTTGTTTTCTGTTCCTTTTTTTGGACCATCTCTCCCTCACCGATCAGAAGATTTTGGGGAAAAAAATAATAATCAGCCAGGACTAGCATGCTGTTAAGGGGCGACACCACACCCACACACCCTTCCCTCCCTCCCCCGTCTCCCTGCGCCCTCACCGCCACCTTTACTGCTATTACTACTATTACTCGACATCATTACTGTACCCTCACCGCTACCCGACCCTGCCACCTCCTCTCTCCTCCCGAGCCCTTCGGACGGTGCGTTTTTTTGCTGCCAGGCATGAACGGAGAGGAGAGAGGCCGACGGACGAGAGGGAATCACTCAACAACAAGCTCTTGTGTTCGTGCCGGAGACCGGGACGCTGCAGCGTCGTTCTCCACCTTCTCCCACTTTATATCTTATTTATGGTGTCCCTGTCGATGTGCGTATTTGTGGTTTTCGATTGGTTCGGGAACTCCGACGTTCCCGCGATTTATTAACTGTGGTGGCCAGGGAAGCTAAAGGAAGGGTTTTAAAAAAAAAAAAAAAAAAAATAGTTCCTAAGTATGATAGAAATAAGGGAATGTCTTTTCAAGGTCTTGATTTTGCACCGTGATGAATATTTGAGTGGAGCTGATGAGGATTTGCCAACGTTGCTGAACTTCTCAGAGGAGAGCGTTGGGTTGCAGGTGGAGCCGCTGGAGGAATCCCACTGGAGACACAGTAGACGTAGGGCCGTTTTTTGGTTGTGCAGTATTAGACGCACGAATTGGGACTCCTCCAGCGGCGACCACTGTAAAGCCAACAGAAGATATCCTACAGACAATGTGATACAGGTATATTTATTTGAAAACTATTTATAGATAAAGTAACTATGTTCTAGCGCCATCATTTTTACATTTCACGTCATTTTAGCCGAGTAGGTTTTTACGAGGAAAAAATATTAAAGAAGTACCTGTAGCTGTCGGAACTTTACTTATAAAACTCTATGGACAGGTACAACGAGCATATTTATTAACAGCAGCGTGGAGCGTAAGAGGAACGTCACAGAAGGACAGTTTACAAGAAAGCTTCATTCCATGTATGTTTCTCTCTAGAAGCTGTAAAGTCTTATTCGTTTTGTGTTTTTTTTTTTTTGTCTGCCTACAACATTGCACTGATCATATTTTTTGAGGTTTTTTTTTCGTGTGTTATTCGGCCGTTACTGAACAGAAGGCCCAGCAGCGCCGCTTCACGCCGACGCTTCCATTGTTTACAGAGAGGAAGAGGACACGTGGCCGCCTCATGTCACTTCCTGTCTGGACCCCCGTGCAGTCGCCTGCAGCAGCAGGATGGACTGAAATGCAGAGAATGTGCATCTGTACATAAACGCCATCTCTCGGTTTTCTTTTCTTCTCTTCGTCAGTGTTAGTCGAAGGTGCTCCTGGATTTTTATTTTTATTTTATTTTGAGTTTTGGGTGGGTTCTTCCAACTAAACAGAAAGGAGAAACTCAACTGACTATACTCCCCAACTGTATGACTGTAGCTTTTAGTGATGTCCCACACTGCTGTCTATAGGCATTTTAGCCCCTAATTTACCCCCCCCCCAAGCCAAGAAACTCCACTGCATGTACGATGCTTGGGACCGCTGGGCTCTCGCCGTCCCCCCCTCCCCCGTCGTCGTCACCATGGCGACAGCCCGGCAAGCCACGTGTCTGTATATAGTGAATGTTAAGTATTTGCAAGTACTTTTCTGCATTACGTTCATTTGTCTGTTTTTTTCTTTTTTTTTTTCTTTTTTTTTTTTTTACAGTTTCTTTCTCTCAAATCCAGTGTGTTTTAGTGGAAGTTGTCCTTTCAGGTCACCAGATTCCCAGGCGGGTCCTCCCCGTGCAAGTGTGTAATATATTTGAATGTTCCATGCTTGTGGACTCTGTAGTCATCCAAAAGGTTTTTTTTTTTTTTTTTTTTTTTTTCCTTCTACGTCATCTATCGCTGGGTTTGTTATACCACTGGATGTACAAATTGTAAAGCAAAGACACTAGAGAACTAAGGCAGACGCCATTTTTTTTTTTTTTTTGTTTTCTAAAAGCTGAAATGTGATCATGCAATAGTTTTAAGGATAGAGGGAGGTTATATTATATAAAGGCCTCCAAAAAAGTTTGGGCCTCATGTTTGCATCATCAGAAGGGGACAGTTATGTCATCATTCCACGGTTCAGACCTCCATCTTTACTAACCACTGATGTCACTGCTGCCCTACGAAGACGACACAGCAGCTACTTTTCGTGTGCTTTAAAGGTCAGACGTCATAACCTGGCTGTAACGTTTCATATCGGTAGCCACTCGTGTTCTAATAACAGCCTCGTCGGTGACCGTAGGTAAATGCGGGCTTTGTTTTTTTAGGGCAGAGTTCACCACTTCAGGCTCATCTGGGACTTGAAGTCAAAGCAGTCCTCACTAGTTCTTCCAGCAGCCGAAAACTTCTCTCTTCTGTCTCCCCCCCTCACCTCACCATGTGGGACAATAAAAGAAGACAAAAAGGAAAAAAAAAAAAAAGAAAGCACATAATCATCTCCAGTGCCTCTCTGCCCACCTTCAGACATCACTGTAACTCCGCTTCAGATGTAAACATATGGGCATGGTTCAGTTTTAATGGCTTTAATAATAAAATACAGTCAAATGTGAACACTTGGTCTGTTCATGTTTTTATTCATATCGAGAGCACCTGTTTGAGAATAAAAACAACACAGAGGCAGGAAACGCGAGGAAGGAGGCTGAGAAATGTTCATGTTGGGTAGAGGAATGTAGAAAAGTGACTGTTGGTGCAATCCTGCTGAGCATCACTGAGCGTGGACCAGAGCGCCGGCTCCTTGGCCGTAACCGAAGCCTTTGGGCCCGAAGTTCTTAGCGTAGCATGCTGTGGAGGGACACAGGAAATATTATCAAGACTTATTCTTGCATTATTCATAGAAAACGATGCTTGAAAACCTGAAGCTGCAAGTTGATGTCGGGAAACTTTAGCGCAGCGGTCTGAATTATGACAAGTCGTAAGAGATATTCAAATCAGTCGGGGATGTAAACACGTAGATATCACCTTATATACTCTAAGTGTGTGTAACTGTTTCCTGTTTTCCCCTCTGACTCCTGTGGGAAACCAACATATTTACCAGCTTGTTGCGATGTCTGTTTGTCATGTGGGGCTGGGCAGGAAGTGTTTTCTCTGATAAAAGAATGTCTCCGCATTATGTCTATCCCAAACCAAAAGAATGACCATAAAGTCGCTAACATGTAACGAAGCACTGAGGAAAATTCTCTGTCAGTATAACAGATGTCTTACACAAACAAAACAAACACTGCTGATCCATTGTTCACATAAAAATACGTTTTATGCTTCAATTTTGACAGGATTATTGCATTTGGAGAAGTAAAACCTGTGTGATATTAAGGTAAACTGCACCTGAGGGGTTTAGTGGGATGCAGGATTTGTGTGTGAGTGACGTTTGTTGGGCCCAAAGTCAAGAGTTTTCAGTTTCATGACAACCGTTTACCAGGTTGTTTGCTGACCGTATTCTCTATGAGTGACACGTTCTAAACTCAGGATATATCCACAAACCTGTTCTTTACATCAGTAATCCCACTGAGCTCAGACGTGCAGTCAGAGTAGCACCAGTTTGACTGTTTCAGTTGGTGGTGCTGCTTTAACTGCTGGTACTGTAGGACAATATTAAAACAATAACAATAATTTTACTCTGGTATGTCCAAAAAACAAAGCGATCTCCTTTTATCCTTCATTATTTGGCACAGTTAGACCTGAATCCACTTGTTTAAATGTATAAAGTCTAAAGTTTAGGAGCTCTAACGTGCAGCTGTCACCTTAGAAATAAACAGCAGACTTTTAGAGTGCACTGAGTGGTAAAATAATCTCTTTATTATCTCTGATTAACATTATCAGGGTTGTTAAAAGAAGGCCAGGCTATGTTGAACTTGATTCGTCGTACTCGTGTTCTCAACACAAGATCAGATTGCATCAATACCACCTTAAAAAAAGAGAAAACTGTCCTGGTAAGAGGAGGAACAGCAGGTTTGACAGTGTTCTGAATGGCTTTACTGGTTGTCTGGCTTTCTATGCATACAGCTGGTCACATCTTTATGTTCTCATGTCAAAAGGCCCTTTTCACATGCAACAATAAATAGAACAGCATGTTACCATCTGAAAACTATTTGGGTCGTGTAACACCAGAACCCTGAAACTGAGGCAGATGAATGGAATTCTGGGATCATTTATTTGACCAAACATATAATGGTAGGAAACTAAATCATGACTGATTAACATGCATTTAATTTTACAGCCCCACTACTACACTAGTCTTGGTAATTGTGAATGAATTGCAATGCTTTCCGGGTTGCACAGTGGATTGGTGGTTAGCGCTGTCGCCGTGCAGCTAGAAGACCACGGGTTTATGTCCCCGCCTTCCCAGGATCTTTGTGCATGTTTTCCCTGCTGTACCATGTAATAATGTCCCATTAGAAAGTCCTAATGGCAGCTACTCCATTCTCTCTGCCTTGTAATGTCAGGTCTAATCAGCCAGAACAGCAAACACCCGTGTGTGTTTGTGTGTGTGTGTGTGTGTGTGTGTGTGTGTGTGCGTGCGTGCGTGCGTGTGTGTGTGCGTGCGTGCGTGCGTGCGTGCGTGCGTGCGTGCGTGTGTGTGTACAGGTCCTGCATGCTTTCCCAACTTCAGCTGCTTATCTCACATCAACACGTTAAGTTTAAAATGACCTCATTATTTGGGTTGTGGTAAAACAATGAGGTGCCAGACTGTAACCCTCTCTGTGTCATTCCTGGATTGTTTTTATCATAGAAAGAGCTATTTACAGTTAAGCCCGAAATTATTCATACCCCTAGCAAATTTTAACTTAAAGTTACTTTTAAATGTAAATAAAAGCTCAGAAATATTTTTTTCCACAATGATGCCTCTTGTACATCATCTTATTATCTTGTGGGAAACACTTGTGTCATTTCCAATCAAAAAAAAAACTTGCTGGTTGAATAAAAGTAACTTGAAGTTGAAATGTGCCAGGGGTATGAATAATTTTAGCTTGACTGTATATAAAATATGGCTGATCTCAGCTGCAAACATGATGTACCAGGTCTGTTGTCCACATCTGATGGGACGCAGCAACAGCTTCCAGATGTTGCTTAAATAGAGACAGGACGTCTCTGTTAGAGGACAGTGATCCGTCCCAGACAAAACCACTGATTGATTGCAGCACTGCAGTTGGGCCTGTTTGGTTTTCGAGCTGAGATGCAACATTCCTGCTCATCAGTGCAAGGTTTCATTATGACATTCAGCAAACATCATCCGCTGACGTGTGTGTGTGTGTGTGTGTGTGTGTGTGTGTGTGTGTGTGTGTGTTTCTGCCTGTTTTCTACGCCTGCCTGTGTGCATCAGTGTGTGAGCGTCCTCTGTTTAGTCAAACCATCCGGCCTTGTTGTGCTGATGAGGAGAGAGGAGTCACTGTGGAGGTTAGACTGCAGATGTTCTGCAGATGTAGCTCGACATGACAGACCAACACACCTAATGTGAAATATCTCTCATCTGGGACGCCACCAATGACAGCAGACTGTTGTTTCAAAGGTTTGTTACATGAGTCAATATATAATTGTGGGACTTTTTGTATCGTAGCTGACATTTTTTGCTGTTTTCAGGCCTAAAATCAACATGACCGCCTCTAACCAAACACCACATGGCATTTTTACAGAAAGGTTTTTCTGAAATATTATATATACAACTGAGTAAAATTGAAATTAAAAGTCATTTCTAAAGATATTGTAGTAAACCTGTTGACTACTTTATATTAAATAAGTCAGAAAGCCTTGGAGTCTGGCCAGTCTTTTCTTCAGGAGGAAATGACATCATGTGGAGCAGGTCATGTGATCTGGAATTAACACACTTCCTTCAGAGGTGTTTTTGTAATGGGGAACTTAGTTGAAAGTGATTTCTCAGACACAGATACAATTTGTTATTTTACATATAAAATTTGATATATTGCTAAAAAAAAAAAAAAACATCCGTCATGATTATCTTAAAAAGAACACAATCAAAACTTTCTGAATAAGCTCATTTTATTAGTGTTTAGCTAATTAGAAAATGGTTATTATTAAATTCGGTCGATTATTTAGTTGACATTTTAGTGATGTCCAGTCATTTTTTATTAAATAAGTGATTGTTTCCATAATAATTAATTATGGAATTTGTAAAGACATGATCAGAATGAACATAAAAAATATATATATTTTTTTTACTTTTAAATGTATGTAAGATACATCCCAGTGACTTCAAAAGTCCCTCAATTATATATTGAACCACATCAATGCCAGTCTATCCAGTTCTATTCTTGCTGATGACTGTCAAGCGTTTCTAGAGCGGTTCAGTGAATGGGAACAGTCAGCTTCTTTTCCAGCGTTTGTTAATAACTAGCTAAGCATTTTCATGAGCAGGTGTCATCACTAATACCAGTCACAAGACTAGCAGGAGAGACAGTCAGCAGCTGTAAATGCTACCTGTCTGAATCATGTATGGAAATGTAATCTTCTGTCTGCTTTGACTTGACACGCCTCCTTCCTGTCTGCTGGCTGTGTTGCATCATCACTGCTTTGGTTGACTACTTTCAGCTCTCAGTGTGTTTTCTGAAGACAAGTTTCTTAAGGCAATTATAAATGAAAAAGAGCTTTACTAGGATTAACAGTGTTACAGTCCTGCTGGCAGCTTTGTGAAACGGTACGTCAGCAACATCGGCAGGCTAAAGTTATGGGACAAACACCACCGTTCAAAAGTTTGAGGTCACTTAGAAATGTCCTTATTTTTGAAAGAAAAGCATTTTTGTCAGTGAAGATCACATTAAATGAATCATAAATCCAGTCTAGACATTGTTAATGTGGTAAATGACTATTGTAGCTGGAAACAGCTGATTTTTAATGGAATATCTCCATAGAGGTACAGAGGAACATTTCCAGCAACCATCACTCCTGTGTTCTAATGCTACATTGTGTTAGCTAATGGTGCTGAAAGGCTAATTGATGATTAGAGTAACTTATTTGTTTCTTTCATATAACCAAGGCTGTGTACCAACACCAGATTATTTTCCAGCACACACACAAGGTACAGCTACTGTAGTCGCCCATCAGGAGATAGTTACTCCATCTGGCAAAAAGTGTGTTGGATTAAAATGGCTGACTCTGCTAAAGTGAACTCCCATTCATCCTGAAGGGGATGTGAAAGTCTGTACCAAATGCCATGACAAATCTAACCTTTCAATCCCCAAAGCAACACTGCTAACGCTGCTGATGCTACTTAATGGTCAATTGTTATCAAACTTTAGGATCAAGGATTTGGGAACATCACGAACCCAAACAAACAAACCTAATTCCAGTTTCTGCGACATGAACAAAGAAAAACAGAACTGTAGATGTTCCCTGTCATACCCAACCTTCTCTGGCGTTGATACCTGCAGTGAATATCAGTCCATCACATGTGGTCAGTTTGTGATGCTCAACTCTGACTTCCTGCCATCACCATTTACTTGTACTTCCTGAGCACATTATTACCATTCAGTCAGTTCTAAACTTACAACTTAATAATAGATGTTGATCTGTTTCAGAGGAGAGAACTTATTGCTTCTGGATCACTCTGTAGCTGATTCATTGCTGCATGGTGGATTTATCCGAATCTCTCACTGCCAGCAAATGTGTTGGCAAAACAAATGTTGTTTCCCCCTGCATTGTTACTGGCTGGCTGTGAAATCTTTGTAATGACAGTAATCCACCAGAAAACCCGAAGCAGCGTCACAATCATTCTCTTGGAATGCTGGAATGAAACATTACACATATTTCGCATGATCTCACCTTTGCAGTAGATTTCTCCATCTTTTTCGGTCTGGGTGGTCGACTCCAGGCTCTTGCCACATTTTGCACAGCGGAAACAGTTCTTATGCCACGGCTACGAAGAGAAGCAGAGAGAACTGAATTTTAATACCTGCTGTGGCAGCTGTTCATGTCTGTCCTCATACTTCTACACCAGGAGTGTCAAACTCATCTTAGTTCTGGGGCCACATTCAGTCCACTTTGCTCTCCAGTGGGCCGGAGCAGTAAAATCACAGCATAATAACCAATGAATAACCACAACTCCAAATTTTTCCTTTGTTTTAGTGTAAAACATTTCACATTTAAGGAACTATCTTTTTACAAAACATTATGAACAACCTGAAAATTCTTAAGAAAAATAAGTTCAATTTCAACGATACTATGCCTCAGTTTATCATTTATACATTATAACTTATCGATCTACAAAAAGGCACAAAACATTTAGTTGTAGATATGTGGAACTGAATGATGTAGTATTTTACTTTATGATCAAAATGATAAAACAGACAAAAAAAGACAAAAAAACAACAAAAACAGGACAAAATGTTACAAAAATGAGACACAAAATGACAAAAACGAGAAACAAAATGACAAGAAATTGGACAATTGACACAAAACAAAACAAAAAAAGAGACAATTACACAAAAAAGTTACAAAGCGACAAAAAAATGGCCAAATGACAAAAATGAGACAAAAAATTACATAAATGACACAAGCGAGACAAAAAAATTACAAAAGCAAGAAACAGGACAAAAAAAAGACAACACAAGCAAGATAACAAGGAAACACAAAACGACAAAAACAAGAGACAAGTCAGACAAAATAAGACAAAAAACAACAAAAACAAGACAAAATATTACAAAAATGAGACAAAATGACAAAAGAACAATGAACAATCTAGTATTTTACTTTATGATCAAAACAACTTGTCATGGTCTTGAAATTATTTTAAATTTACAGTTTTACAAATTTACAATCTGCAGTTAATGTCTTCCTGTAATTTTTATACTTTACAAAGTCGTACCGCGGGCCGGATTGGACCCTCTGGTGGGCCGGTTTTGGCCCACGGGCTGCACGTTTGACAACCCTGTTCTACACTATATCTTCTTGAAATTGTTAAGCTTGTACAATATTAAAACAAAACTCAACTCTAGGTTTTTTTTCACTCCACAGATAATAATTGCAGAGGTTCCTCAGATCATATATCATCATTTCCTTCATTAAATCCCATCAAAGCAGCTCAACTTTCTAACAGCCTGGGGCCTTTTTTAATGTCTTCATTATACAGAAAATTACAGGTCATGCTTTAGCCTGTGAGTGGAGTTTCTCCTCCCATTAGGAAGCAAATTAGGAGCTCTCTGTCTGATGACATCACCTGCTATAAATCAGCTCATGTGAATCCAAAAGCGATCAGCGACAGGAAACGCTCCACTCCCATTTTTACAGGAAACAAAAATCCTTCAAACGTGAATCCTTTCTCCTCTGCGGACAGATTTTCGTGGGAGCAGCTGCTCTGAGACTCATTGATTTTCTTCTTCCAAACAAAACATCCTTCCAACACATCTCAAGAATGCAGCGTTCATCTACTGTAAATCAGCATGTCAACAACATCTGCCAGAACTCTGGTATGAGATTAACGCCAGCTGTTAGGAAGCTCCCATCCAAACTCATGGAACAGCTTCAATCACAAACAGGATTTGTGTTCTCTCATTAGCAGAGACCACACCAAAGCTCCTGCATGTGGTTCAGCACTGTGAGAACCACGTGTGATCAATCCAGTCGGACAAGTTCCTCCACTGTGTGTTGGGATGTAGACTGTGATCTTGCTCTGGGATGATGATCAAGAAACCAACACTGTCAGGATCAGAGGCATGCTTTCTTCAGAGGCTGTTCATGCTATAACTGTGTGTAATGATAGCTCTGTAAAGCTGAATGCATTCCACACTCCAGTGAGATAAATTACAAGTGCATGAATTATTTTGAACTGACACTGCAGCTTACGATCTGTGCAACAGATTAAGTTGTGTCATTAGAGTAAACAAGACAAACCAGCATAAAAATGCAGGAGGAGAGTCTGTGGCATAAGAGCAGATTCTAAGACCCACAGCTGAGTTGTGGTCTCTCCGACAGCGTCGTCATGACGATAAATGAATTCTCAAATCGCCCAAGTGTTGGAATTTTTGCTGCTTGGCTAAACTAGTGAAAGCTAAATAGCTAACTTGGCTAATGTCCTGGCAGATGGCTCAATTTAAAAGTTGTTTCTTACGGTTGAAACACGTCCTTGTGGATTTATGCGGGCACATTTATTATATCCAACACTGGAGATGAACAATGGTCCAAAACTCTAATGTCCAAATAATTACCATCCATTAATCATCACACATCTAGAGCTTCGCCACATGGGCTAATAATTCACCCTTGTTGCCTTATTTTTGCAGTCTGGTTCTCAAAAAATCCCTTAACCTAGTTAGAACCACCAGAGCTATAATAGGGCTTACTAGAAATTAAAGTGAGTCTTGATGAAGGTATCGTTTATGCAGTTCCAGTTATGATCCAGACAGCTACTTTCTCAGATAGACAAACATGCAAGCAAGTGAACTGATTCTTTTAAACATCCATGGAGGTGTAATATTTGTCTACAGACTACCAGTCTTTTAGGGATCCATCTTCTACAATGTAGAACTCATGAGCGTTTACATTTTAAAGTAATTTTGATAATGTTTTAGAAATATAAGTATTTAACAGAGCACCACTGCCTCCATTTTTCTATTCTGTGAATGCAGTTTGTTAAATATAACAGCCTATATTACAAAGGTTGCTAACTAAGGCTGCTAACTGTAAGTGGAGCCCTTGTTTCCCTGATTCTCTACAAACGAGTACAAAGTTAGTGCAACTCATTGAGCCACAACAGCCACATATGTGGGACATTCGTGGGTTGATGTATTGTGGAATCACCAAACAGAAATGATAAACAACATAGCAATCCAAAATTAGTTCATATTAATGGCTTTTAAGTGATCTATAAAGCATTGGTTCATTGTGTGTTACTAATTAAGCTGTTAGTACCACTTAAAAACAGGTGCCAACATCTAAACATTTTCTGTTTCTATCGTTTCAGATGTAAAAACATGTAAGTTGTTCACTGAGTATCTCACATTTTGAAGTGGACTGTTTGCACAAGACAAGGCTCTGAGATATTGTAATGGACATTTTTCAATATTTGTAAATACTATTCTATTAATTATACAGCATAATAAATAATGAAATGAGAAGACAGATCAGCTGTTGTCATTCAACAACAGTGTGAAAGTCAGTGGTGTGAACAGCCCTTAAACCATGCTTCAGGTAAAACTCTCACCTTCCCGGCACCCATGATCTTCTCAGCTGCATAGACAGAGTCTCCACACCGAGCACATTTCTCTGAGCCTCCAAACTTCTGGGCAAATTTGGACGGGTTGGTGTTGGTGGTGGGTCTGTGAGTGTGAGTCCTTAAGGAGATAAAAGAAGAAATAATGACTGTTTCAGAGCAAAATTCACCCAAAAATAGCACTCAGGTTATCATTCATATCTCTAAAATCTCTAATTCAAGCATTGGCGTCGACTAAACACTTAATTCTATCAACTGGAAGTTCTTAGAGTCTCAGAATATATATTTTTTAATTACTGTGTAAAATCCCTTTCATTCTATAGTGGAAATCAATAGATGATAACAGGAAATTGGCTCTAAAGTTGTCAGTTTTAAGGTTACACAAACATTCTCTGGTACTTTGTGTTCTTAAGAAAACATTTACTAGTGTTATACCAAGTCTGACCCAAAACATTGACATCCACAGTAATGAATACCTACAGGGTATGATCCAATTAAGTGTGATTTAAACATTAATTTATGTTTTAATTAATACATATACAGAAAAACAACTTAATACATCATTGCCAGAATGGAAAGAGACTAACAATCTATTCTCAGTCAGTGCTGGGAAAGGCTGAAGGGCACCCTGGGGCCTCGGAGCAGTGCTTATCGGAGGGTGACTGCCAGCTCCAGTGGCCCCTGAATGAAAGCCTTTGTGGTGGAGGACAGAGAGCAGGGTGAGCTGGACCCTTCTGGTTACATAATAAACTCTTTCATAACTATAATCACCTGACGTCTGGGGCAGGATCAACACTCTGGATGGGTGTGCGTGGGGATGTGTTTTTGTGTTTGTTTTGGGTGGGTTTACATCGTGCTCACACACATGCAAACTAACAGTTTCATTGGTTGTCAGATATCTAAATGGTTGTAGCTTTACAATGAGGGTTCAGAAAGTGAACCCATTCCGGTTGAGGGCTTCTTTCCGTTAGAGAGCAATGATCCTGATCTGTTAGCTTATGCATTTTACTCTTAATCATTACTCTAATTCTTTTTCCCTCCTGGATCTAAGCTGTTCACCAAACCAGCTGGGGAATGATTCAGCCAAGCTGGATTTGATAAAGAGGTAGACTGTTTGCCAATATTCCCGTCAAGGCTTCTTTCCTCTCTAATGGCTTTGTGGTTCAGGCAGTGAAAAACAGAATGGGATGCGGGATAAAGCAATGGGTTATATACACAGTTCTGACATTGTTTAACACAAGCCTTATGTGCTTGGTGTGCTGCTAAAACGCCCTACAAGTTACAGGATTGCTGATCTAATCTGTAATTGACCTCTGACAAATAGCAAGCATCACGAATAAAGGATATGTTACTACTGACACTTGTAGACCACATAGATGTTTACTCTTTTGCTCTGGACCTCTAGTCTCCTGGAGGTGGTTTAAGAGGCCTAAAACTAGGTTGCCATAAAAGCTTAGTTACAGGGCAGCCTCTTAAACCACTGGGCCACCCAGTACTCACCAAGATACATCCACCTACCTATCTACCTACCTACCTACCTACTGCCTATTTTTGTCAACCATTTTGAATCTATGTGGAATGGTTTAAGCTTTTCAGGACTCCTTGAAGTTTGGTACAATGAAAATAAAGCTGTTTAGAGACACAGGCTCTGCCACAACTAATAGACATCATTACACATAATGCACCACTGAAATCAGGGCTTCGGCAACCTCACTGCAGCTCTTGTCTAACCATGCATAATGAATGATCCTTTATTGAGACATTTCAAGATCTCATTTGTATTGTAATGAAGCTATAAAAATGTAAAACTCAGTCGAATTTAAAGTAGTTTCATAGTCACTGGCAACACTGCAGGGACTTTACTGTTCAATTGGTTCTAAATTTGCACATCTTTAGACACTTTCCACTTGATTCTCATTAGATGAAAACATTACAGAGCTTGAATGGACACAGCTTGGATGAGAACATTAAGAACCACAGATGGAACACAACCCTTAACAGCAGCATATACAGAAAAATGAATGACAGTATTGATATTATCACACATGATGTCACAAGTTCTATATTAAGCTGTGACTTGTGTTAGTTTTTCGTCATAACATGGAACCAAAGGTAATCTGATGGATACTTGACCACGGTTAGTCACCGTTGCATGAAGGACTTTACAGATTTGTGCAGAACAGTATTATGTACAAATATTGTGCAACAGCCTAGCTTACTCTTCAGGTTTGATTCCAAGCCGCTCTCCTCGGTCCATGTTGAGTGTTCCCGCTCCCTGTCCGTAGCCATAGCCTTTTGGGCCGTATTTCTTGCCGTAGCACGACTTGCAGTAGATCTCCTGATCATGAATAGCCAGTGTGGTGCTGTCTAAACCTTTCCTGCAGACCACTGAGAAAAGACAAAGAAGGGGGAGTTTTATAGGAGGAATGATGCTGTAAAATTAAAAAAAAAAAAAAAATATATATATAAGTGTGCCTGCAGCTTAAACTTTGCATGTGAAACATTTGAAATACTGGAAAGAGAATACCAGGTGGCATAAAGGCAACTACTAAAATAATTTTAAATGGATGGTTAAACGGGAAGTGCTGAAGTTCAGGAAGAGGGTACAGATGAAGTCAAACATTACAGGAGTTGAAATGTCAGCTAAAGTGCAAGTGAGAAGTGTAGCTGGATGGGTCACTTAAAGTCCTGGTGGAACTGTAAGTGTTGAAAGAAGATCTGTGTATGAACAATGAATCTGATGTGCTGACAAGAGCTGAAGTTTTTCTTTGTTCTTTAGGTTGGCATCATGGTGTGCAGCGGTTAGCCTTTATGAGTCTGGACTTGCTGGTTTGCTGAGGCCTCACTGGTTGGAGTTTGCGTGTTCGACATTCAGCCTGTGCAGCATTTCACTTGTCTTTTTCTCAAAAGACATGCAGGTATGTTAATTTGTGATTCTAATCTGACCCTGTGACATCCTCTTGCCCAAAGTAAGCCTGTAAACTGAGTTCAACTGACACTTCAAATCCTTTCAGGTTACAATTCTTCTTCATTGACGAAAACAAAACAAACACAAAAACTCCTTGAACTCAACGAAATCCTTCAACTTCCAGTGTTCACACACAATTTATTCTTACGCCCCTTGCAACAGCTTTCTTGCTCAATTTGTCACTTATACTTCAACTAAATACTGATTCTATACATAAAGTGAAACTTTAATTGAACATTTTATAAAACAACATATGAAAATTTTAAGAGGGTAAAAAAAATCCACTTCAGCTTCTTTTAGTATTTCAAACTATTTCAATGTCTCAACTGCAAATTTTTGTACGAATTTCAGTACTGTTCAAAAATCCGGGGTCACTTAGAAATGTCCTTATTCTTGAAAGAAAAGCAGTTTTTTCAATGAAGATAACATTAAATGAATCATAAATCCAGTGTAGACATAGTTAATGTGGTAAATGACTATTGTAGCTGGAAACAGCTGACTTTCAATGGAATATCTCCATAGAGGTACAGAGGAACATTTCCAGCAACCATCACTCCTGTGTTCTAATGCTACATTGTGTTAGCTAATGGTGTTGAAAGGCTAATTGATGATTAGAAAACCCTTGTGCAGTTATGTTAGCACATGGATAAAAGTGTGAGTTTTCATGGAAAACATGAAGTTGTCTGAGTGACCCCAAATTTTGAACACTAGTGTACATTGTACATGGTTAATGTGAACCGTTGCTATCACATAGCGGGATATTTAATCCCACATCCCCAAGCTACTCGACAAGATGCAATCCTTAATCATTCATCTCAAATACAAGTATCATCTTTTTGTGTCTATCATCTATGTCTCCTTTCTTTCTGTCTTCAGCTGTGATGTTTTTGTAAGTCTTTGGGATTTCTTTGTCATGATTCCCTTGTTCATAAGTATTTTAAGTCTAAATTTTCTGTGTCTGACATTTTTAGCAGCAATTTCATCACCACAACTCACGTCCCATCAGTACTGGATTCATTAAATTCTGACAACGTACAGTAGCTGCTTAAGAATTCCAAATTCTTGGTAGGTTTTCACTTAGTAAAGAGTGTTTTGTCTGAAAAAACAAAAGCACTGCAGCTGCTTAAGACTGCCCACTTATGCACATGCTGGGTGCTGGGATTACTTGAATTCATCGCACAATGGCTTTCACTGTGTGGCTGTCTGATACTGGTTTAAAATTTCACACAACCAGCAGGAAAAATGTGTCCATTCATGTCTCTGATGCCCCAGCCAACACTCAAAATGAAAACTGTTAGCAGCTTGTTAGAAGACTTCTGTAGGTCCCACTAAATGTCTCCAGAAGCCTGACATTTCCTTCTCATGCACCTTTGTCGCAACTGTTATGGTTTCTCTGAGTTTTTGTCCCAGTATTTTCAACTCCCCTCCGCTAACATCATTAATCTTCACGTGTTGCCACAGGCACTGACTGTAAACAAATATGAAAGACAAGTGACAGATAGGGTACATAGAGTCACATGAGGTTCAGCATAAAGCTGCCTTTCACACAGACATTAAAAGAGGTGAATGCCACAGAATGTCAAACCGAGAAACTGGAGGAAAGGGCGAAGAATTCAAAGACACTAAGTCCCCTTGCTCATCATCTCCTGGGTGGGAGAGTGAGACAGAGCTGTCTTTGTAACAGAATCGCTTGAAAAATAAACTCATCTTTTGTGGCTCAGATTGTTTTGGTCTTGTCTTGATAGCAGCTAAATGAAATCCTGGTCTGTGTGCGAGCTCTTTGCTGGAACATCTTTCCTGACATTTCAAGGATCGAGGTTCAGGATCAGGACAAGCCGCCTACCCGTCCAACAAACGGACAATAATGCAGTGTGAACTCAACAACCAGTGACCAGTGTTTGAAATGTCAGTGCAAGCTCTCTTTGATGAGCCGCGAAGGTGAAACTGAGTTCGAGAGCTTTTCTCCCGACTCTGTGGCTTCTCTGCCTGATCTTACACGGCTCTCTTCAGATTTGGACACCACATTCTACATCATAAATAATATGTTCAGGCTGATGCAATATCTGCTGCTGGCAGGCCTGAGATTTCTGTATTAAATGTAAAAACTATTGAAATATCCTAAAAGGGTTTTTCCTGCATGGTGGAATTTTTGATGCCCTCCCTCTTTAAAGCGGTTTAAGACATCCCCAAAGGAAAATCACCATTATTAAAAAAAGAGAATAAAAATAGCAATTCAGTTTTCAAATCAGATTTGCTAATTGGGGTTTCATTTTCTTAAGCATAATGGACAGTTTTGTTTATCAAATGATCAGAAACAACAAGGAAATTCATAGATTTCTGTCAAATAAGGTAACAGACATATTGCCTGCTTACTGTCCAACCCCTCAAAGAACCATTCTGACCAACCCTTCCTAATAAAACGTCTCATCTGTTTAAAACCAGCTGCTTCTTAGAAAAGATACAACAAATGTGATTGTTAGAAATTTGTCTGAGATTTAAGAGTTGACCTTTTTAGTACAATAAGTTCACAGTGCTCTTGTCACATTTATTATGTTTTATATAAGCCTCAGATGTCATAGCTTCTTTTAAGAAGAGTTTTAAAAACAGTCATTGATGCAACTAGAACACCACATGACAGCATCGTCATTATGAAGGAACACTCCAGCCATTTAGTGTTGCACTTTGGTAATTTTTTACAACATGTCCGAGATGTCCTGACTTTTCTGTTACGGACGCACACATGAATAGCTGCAGGCACGACGGATGGGAAGTTTTTGTTATTTGCTTTGAGTCTGAGTGCAGCAGATTGGTGTCTATGTATTACATGCATGTACACTACTGTTCAAAAATCCGGGGTCACTTAGAAATGTCCTTATTCTTGAAAGAAAAGCAGTTTTTTTCAATGAAGATAACATTAAATTCATCACAAATACAGACTAGACATTGTTAATGTGGTAAATGACTATTCTAGCTGGAAACAGCTGATTTTTAATGGAATATCTCCATAGAGGTACAGAGGAACATTTCCAGCAACCATCACTCCTGTGTTCTAATGCTACATTGTGTTAGCTAATGGTGTTGAAAGACTAATTGATGATTAGAAAACTCTTGTGCAGTTATGTTAGCACATGAATAAAAGTGTTAGTTTTCATGGAAAACATGAAATTGTCTGGGTGACCCTAAACTTTTGAACAGTAGTGTATGTTACTGCCAAGCATACGCACCACTTCAGTGGTTGTGAAGACACAGACTGTGGGCTGCACATGGACATCTGCACAGTCCAGTTGTCGTGGACTTTGGCAGATGACAAAACTTACATCACTTTTCCACCAGATGTGGAAAGCATAACACTGTACTTAAGGTCTTGAACAGGGCAAGCTCCAAAATCACCCTTCCAATAAAACAGGTGCCTGAACCATCCCTCTCTGGTAAATAAATGCTCACATTCTTCAAACTCAATGTCCAGAGTTGTATTTCAAAAAACTGTAGTCTCTAAGCTCATACTGAGGATTATTTTTTCAGATGTTAGAAAGCTCCTGTAGAGGCACAGAAGAAATAATCTATTTTCACAGCCTGACAAGTATTTCCTATCCCTCTACATGTAAAATCCATTGAATAACATTTGAACCAGAAACCAAAAAAAAAGATTATAAATTCAGTTGCTGCCTGAGTAGAAAACCATCCATCCATCCATTATCTATACACCGCTTAATGCTCATTAGGGTCATGGGGGCAGGAGTCTATCCCAGCTGACTCAGGGTGAAGGCAGGGGACACCCTGGACATGTCACCAGTCTATCACAGGACTACATATATAGACAAACAATCACACTCACATTTACACCTACAGACAGTTTAGAATAATCAATTAACCTCAGCATGTTTTTGGACTGTAGGAGGAAGCCAGAGAAAACCCACACATGCACAGGGAGAACATGCAAACTTCATGCAGAAAGAAGGCAGGAAAGCTGGGATGTGAACCATGGATCTTCTAGCTGCAAAGTGCTAACCACCAAGCTACCGTGCAGCCCGAGTTGAAAATCAGTATGTGTTAAAATATATTCCCTCTCCATTAAACATTTACTGTAGCTGTTAGATGTGTACTTACTGCAGAGAAAACAGCATTTGTGGAAACTCTTCCCATCACACTGCACCTCCTCAGCGTGGTAAACTGTTCCACGGCACGCTGCACATTTGTTGCCTCCTCCCCAGTTTGGCATTGTGTGTTTGTGTCTAGGAGGAGACAGAGAGATGATAATGAGAGGGTGAAGTATCATGTCTGTCCTCCTCTGCTTGCTTTAATATGTCCTCATCCAAACATTGGGAAAAATTTGATTCTATCCTAGTTCCTAAAAAAAGGATCCAGCAACACCCTCCTTCATTAATATGCATTTCACACCCATGTGGAGGATGCACCAGATGGAAATGGGCATCCTACTCATTGTCGTGAAGGTTAATTGCTGGTGTAATACCTTTTTATTAAACTTTATGGTTGCTATAATATCTGCAGAACTTATAATCACAGATTAGAACTGAAAACCACTGTTCCAGACCACAACTGCCGCCCAGCACAAACAAGGTCAGCCTAAACAACAGGGCAGACTAATACCCAGAGGAATGTTTGTGGGACGCTGTGCTTTAATGCTTTTGTTGTCTGACACGTTGTGGCTGTAGGACACAAAAACAAACTGGACGGAGGAAGTGTGAGAATGAAGTAAACACCGTTTTGTTACCGCACTGAGCCCACGTGACGCACACAGTAACTCCCTGACTCACATGTACATCTGCCTGTAATTGCAGAGTCACTCCCAGCTTTAAAATGTGTCAGGAGGGCGTTGATGTGCGTCCAAAAGAGACAAATGTACCGCAAAGCAAGCCTGCTGTGAGATCATACTTTGGAAACTAAGATTGAAAGGTGCTGTGACTCTTAATTAATTGAAAAGAAAACACAACACACTCGAAACCATAAGTCTTGCCTTTTACTTAGTGGTCCTCCCAGTTGGATTAGAGACTTCAGAACAGGCTTGAGCATGAAGGGGGATCAAAAGACCACTAACGTTACCCTTAAATTTTCCTCAGGGGCTGGGTGTGATGAGACGGTTGGTGCTGAAGTGTGCAGACCAACAAGTCGGCTGATGTGCACTTTGATAGAAAGACCACAGTCAGTTCCTGGTTCAGTGACTATATATTTGGCAAATTTCACCCAGTAGTCAGTATTTGTCCCTACAAAAGAATCTGAAACTGCTCTGAGATCATTGTTGGGCACTAAAATGTTTCACTGAATCAAGACTAATGAAACTTTATTATCATTGTACTGAGTGAGGGTGAGTCACTGCACCTTTTGAAAGGGGAAACTCTGGAATTCATTAATGTCTTTGTATGAACCTGAAATGTGATTTTTACTACATTTTTTCTAGGGACTTTTCACATACGTACAATCGTCCAGACACACTGTACATTTCTTAACTCTTAAAACCATGTTGAACCAATAGACACAGCTGGACCAAGTGTATTAGCTGAATGTAAATGGCAGTTCTTGAAATAAAATTGCTGTCTTTAATTGTTGGGATTGTTAATACATAAAAGAGGTTAACTTCTACTGCTGTACCAGTGGCTGTAACTTGTGAATTTGTCAGTTAACACGTTAAATTTATGTTACTAAGTTCAAAGGTTCAAGGGTTCACTAAGAAACATGTTTCCCCTTACTATGACATCTAATAAAATACATAGATAAATAAAGGCAACGGACTGCAATATGCAGCAAGCCACAATGAGGTAGTCCATGATTATAGGCTACTGTTTAAGTGTTTGGGGGTTTTTTTTGCTCTCACAAAAGGGTACACTTACATTTACATCACTATAAAAAACAAATAAAAACTAAGCCAGGTTTAACTACACATTTATAACATTGTAAGCTTTTTTTTTTTTTTTGCCACAATGCTAACTATCAGTCACTGTTGAACCAGTCTGCGTCATTTTTAACAAGGTAATGAAAGGCTACTAACTTTACCTAGCTAACTGCGAAGTTTAATATTAACGAACTACTATTAAATTTCGTCTCTTCTGGGTAAAAAATGTCCCAAACACCCCAATGTGTCTCAGTTATTGCTAAAACAATTACCATTTCGCACTACTACAGAGAAAAAAGTTAATTTAGCAAGAATTTGCTGCTAAAGTAACTGCGCAAAAGTTGCCCCACAGCTAGCTTAAACAGGTTAAAAAAACAAAGATATAAGCTCTAAATCAGACTACGCAGACAGTATCATGATAAATTAAATATGTATTCAGTAATTTAATGTATTCAATCTGTTTGATTTGTCAGTAAAAGAGTGAGAAATGTAGAAAATCAGCCCTCAGTTCTATAAAAGTTACCTTAAACGTCAAAAGGCAGACGGGCTCCAGATGTGAGGATGGCAGAGCTCCAGCTCGGTGTTAGCGGCGGATCCAGACTATTCCTGGGCAGCACACTTTACTACACTGACGCTCTGATGCCACATACTCTGAATATTTACTGTGGAAGGAGGCGTTTCAGGGGGCGTGAACTCAACACTGAAGCCTTCAGGTGCAGTAGGAAAAATCTAAATTCACATTGGTCATGAATCTGCGTGCAAAAAGAGAGGACACTGAGTTACTCCAGTATTCCTAAACACCAGGCAGAGTAAGTCACTGCTGTTTATTCAGCATGTGTAAAGCTACAGCCGTTAAGCCAAATTTTACTTTCCAGTAGAGAAATAAGATTAGCCTCACAGATTTACTTGACCAATTAAAATATTGAGGTTAAGACCACTGTTCCCTCTAAACTGCGCGCGTGCGCAATTGCGCACTGCTGACACGGTCTCCGCGCACAGAAAATCTGCGCTGCGCACAAAAAAAAAAAACAACCTAAATTGTAAATAAAATAAACACGTAACAATTCATTCTGTGCTATTTTTCAGTGTGAGTCAGTGAGTGACCGGTGACTGCTGCTGCAGCCAATGATGCGATTCACATACGTATTTACCATAGACTGTATATACTGGTATTTACGCAGCTAATCAACGTCACGCGTCCTTATGTGCAGCCATCGTTGCTGTCATAGATATGAATGAGTAGATAGGACACGCCCCTTTGAGCTGCGTGCTACAGTGAGGCTAAGCTAGTGGGGGAAAAGTTTTACTGCATTCCGTTGATGTAGACGGCGTGAAAACGGAAACAAGAAGTATGCCGGCTCACTGTGCTGCATACAATTGCACACTACGTCGTACGATTGAGACAAGGAAACTTGGAATTACTTTTCATAGGTAAGAATAGTTTTTGGCTCGTTTTTCATTATGAAATCTTGTTGAGAGCTTCCAGTCTATGAGAGCTAACTAGTTAGCCACTAGCAAAACACTAAGGCGAGCTAGCAGCTTGACAACCGAATACCAGACGATTAATAGTAGCTGTAGTATAGTTGTACAAGCAGTAGTAGTAATACTAAAAGTACAAGCAGCAGTAGTAGTATAAACAGCTGTTAGAGTCGTAGAAGTAGTATCAGCATTTGTAATAGTATTAAAAGTTGTAGTAGCAGTGCCAGTATCAGCAGCAGTAGTGTACTATCACTACTACTAGTAGTAGTCACATTACTATTACTACCACCAATACTACCAATAGCAGTTATAAAGCCTAACTCATGTATATCCAGATTACCATCTATGTTCTTCCTCCAAACCCATTTTATGATTGGGATTACAGGCAGTTCTTTAGGACTGCTCTCAAATAATTGAAATGTTACTAAACAAGGTTATACTTATCAAATTAAATAGCTCTGGTCTCCAGTATATTGGCAAATTCGGTTCTTTGTACTTAATTTATTAGCATGATTTCTTTTTAATATGTTGTGTACAGACTTAATTACTTCTCTGTCTACTGTTCTTACTCCATGTAGGTTTCCCAGAGACTATGGGTTGAGGAGGAATTGGAAGTTTGTCAGCTTAGACCTGGTGTCATTCCATCAGTGTTAAACTTCCCGGCTCATCTTGGAAGAGTACGTGCCAGAAAGACCACGACCAAGCAGCCTTGAGATCTTAGGCAGCGTCTCCCTGAGGTGGGTGTCAACGGTGTTCACGGTCAGGTCTGTGGTAATCCTGTCAAAAAACAAAACAGAAAAAAATCTAGATTATAAATCAACATGTAACCAAAGCACTCTGTGTATAACGCCATAGTATAGGATGTAGTTCAGAAAATGTCAAAGTATAGTATGCTTTACTCAAGAATAACATAGTATGGCCTGTAGTTCATAGTACAGCATGTTGGCAAGAAAAAAAAACAAAACATAGATTATTATGTGGTTCAAAAAGTGCAAAATGATAGGATGTTGCCTAAAATTGTCATGTATAATATGTGGTTCAAAAAATGTCATAGTGCAATCTATTGTCAAAATAGTATGTAACTGAAGAAAACATAAGAGTATAATATGTCATCTAAAAAATGCCATAGAATAATAATTTCATTGCACAAGTAAAAGTATAGTAACTTTTAAAACTGTTCGAATTCTTATGTTGCTAAAAAAAACAAAACTAAAACAAAAAAAAGTCAGTAATATGTCAATTAAAAAAGCCTATAGTATAGCATGTCGCCCAACAAACATCATAGTATAGCATGTCGCTCTAAAAACGTCAGAGTATAGCCTTTAGTCCACAGCTGTCAGTAGGTGAGGAGCAACACAAAAACAGTCCAAACGCTGGTTTCCAGAGGGTTAGACGATAATTTATTTGAAAGAGTAAGTTTACAACAACACAACATGTGAGGGGGTTAAAAGCAAATGGGTGTTAGTCAAATAAAAATAAATAAACAGAACTAAAAGTGAACTTCATGTTGACATTGATGGGCATTCCAACCAGGAACAAAGTAAAAGATAATCAATACGAAAAAAAAACTCTTCCTGTTCACCTCTTAAAACCCAAAAACACACCGCAGTAGCACCCGAAACTAAAACTACCAATGGGTTCCCTGTTTTCCTTTCTGAACAATTCAAAGGTCCCTCTCTATCTCCCCAGACATCCACCAACCACTGGAACACATCTCCAAAGTTCTGCCGGGCCATCTCAGCTTCCCCTCAGAAGAAGTGGCGCCACCTGCCAGATGAAGGAGCCTTTTGAGAGGCAGCTGGCATCGTGATTGGACTGTACTTTGGTCTGTTCCAATCCAGCTTCAGCTCCAGAGACGGCAGGCGGGACGAGTCAACGGAGGCCTGGTGGACGAAGGCATGCAGCTGAGTACAATCCAGAAAACAACAGAGGAGGAGTGCAGCAGACCAGGACCAGAACAAGCAGAGTAGCATCGTATGTCTCTTAGAAAACATCATAGTATAGCCTTTGGGATGAAAAAACGCCATCATATACATCGTATATTGTACAAATAACAAGTCAAAGCAAAGAGACATACATTGTAGAATTGTAGTAATTGTGGGCTGACTGATTTACTGATTATCAGTATTTTATTTTTACTGATTTACGGTAATAAATACATTTAAAAATGGTGCTACTTTGGCTCTGAACCTTTATCTACCTGTGGTCGCTCTGTCTTCTGGAGTGATTTGATTGGTTATATGTCACGAATAAAACTCCTTTAACTTAACATCTGTAAACAAAACAAAAACGTATCAAAGTTTTCTGTTAGAGTTTGTGTTCTTCTAAGTTTAACTCCAAGATTTTAAATACTTTCATTTACTGCAAATGAATATCTACTCCAAATGTCTCACTAATAATCATTATCAGCCTTAAAAACCCACAAAACACCCCTCTATACTGGACCACACTTAGTACAGTCCGGTTCCCCCTTCTATAAATCTGCTTGGAATCTTCCACTTCCTGTTTGTCAAAGTGACCTTCTACCTGGACAGGTTTTGTTGGAGCTCATGCAACAAACATTTTGGGTAAGTGCACTTTAATATGGATGGATGACACTGAATTAGAGTCTGTTTTAATGAGACTGAGTTAAGATGTGTAGCTCTGTCATTAAATAGGAAATTATTTCTCAGAATTCACAGAGAAAAGTCTGAAATGTTTGCTAGGTTAGCGTCCCACATGTTCTTTGGCTCAGCTAAAGCTAACTCTCACCAACTCCTGGATCTCTTGAGTTGCTTCTTGTTAAAATATCTTGCTAGAGGTGCTGAAGCTCAGAAAGTCTGAGATGTTTATTCAAAATAACCTCATTCTCAAGTCTTATCTAAACTGTCCTCTTTTGTTTGAACTTTCCCTAAACTTAGGAGTTAATGACAGAGCAGCACATTCAGACTCAGTCTCATTTATGTAGTGATTAAACTTCGGTGTCATTCATTGATGTTAAAGTGCAGTTTTTCAAACGTTTGTTGCACATGCTCCCGACCAAACCAGTCCAGGTGGAAGACGATGTGAAGAGAAAGCTCCAGAGGATGAATATCACATATTTACATTGGAAATAAATGTCCTTTAATTATACATTGTCATGCAAAAGTTGGATTTCCCTTTAATGATGTTCAAATCTTTGTTGAGTGTTTTGTTGATGTTGGTTCCTAAGTGTTTTCTGACACTCGGCCCTAAAGATTAAAACCTTTTACGGCTCACAAGCTGCAACAATTCACACATTATCAACTATCTTTCTGACTAAACTAAGATAAAAAGTGAAAAACTGCCTGATTCCTGCATCATGAATGTAAATCTTTTTGGTTTTTATGACAGTAAACTGAATATATTTGGGTTTGACGTTTTATAAACCAAAACAAGAAATGAATTACTGGAGAAAACAATCAACAGATTAATGGACAAAGAAAATGTGTTTTCCAACATATATGGCTGAATTACTCCAACATTACAAGATACATACAATTTGAATTAAATTTTATTTATATAACGCCAAATACAGGTCAAATTGTCTCAAGACACTTTATATTTTTTGTCATATTTTAAAATATGACAAAGTAAGAAATTTAAATCTCTTGACTTATCCAAATTATTACTTGGTTTTTAAGAGACTAATCGACAACTAAAATAACTTTCTCCACTAAAACTAATAAACATGAGGTCAAATAGAAGGAACAGTTTTAAATACTGCAGTCCCACAACGACAAGAATAAAGTTTGTCAACAAAAACTAAATCTGCTGGTAGATTCCATTAAAGTCCTAATAAATGATAATAAAGTGTGACACTAAAGGTTTGTGGTGCTAAAAATCTCCAAGTAAAGTTATCAAGTTGAACATTTGGATGGAGGTTGATAAAAGTTGACCTTCTTTCATTTCTGTGGAGCGACTCCATGGATTTTATGGATGGTGGTTAAAGACCTGCTCTTCTAGTCGTCTTCCTTCTAGTCAATGTAAAAAGTCAGTCCATCCTGGCCGACTTCAACACCTCTTCATGACAACTTGTTCTGCCTCCGACCTGGTGGAAACTCCAGAAACTCGGGAAAACCCGTGGAGACTCGAAGAACTCGTGGAGACTCGAAGAACTCGTCGGGTGGGGGAAGGTGTGGTGGGTGGTGGTGGGAGGTGGGGGAGTAGAGGGGGGAGGCCGCATCCCACCTCCCCACCTACTCTCCGCCCTGACTCCACCCAGACTCCGCCTTGGCTCCACCCATGTGGTGACTTCAGTAACTTCGATGCCAAAGGGACGACGAATTTATTTCTTTTTATCTGATCTGTAGCTCAGTGAGTTAAGGACTTGCCTATGGAGCTGCAGGTCGCTGGTTCAAGACCAGACCCTTCTTAAGTTTTATCAAAATCCTGACAAAGACAAAGAAAGAAAAAGGCCGGTGGCGGGTCTCGAACCTGCGACCTACCAGTTGGTAGTCTTCTTCTTATCCTCCTGAGCTACTCGCTCAGATACTAATTCTTCTTTTTTTTGCGCATTTGTCATCTAGTTTTTGTCGTTTTCAAGTTTTTTTTTTAACTCGAGTCTCGACTCGACCGTTTTTCTCAGGAGGCTGGACTTCACCCTTTGTGCTGGAGGGTGGAACCCTCAGTTCCAAGACTTTCCAAAGCCTCCACACCTCCCAAGTCCTCAGGACCTGAGCTTTCACACAGTCTGAGGGCTGAAATTCTCTAAGTCCCACAGTAGTTCTCTGTTAGTTTGAACCTTCAGACAGTCTGAGGGCTGATGTCCTCTAAGTTCCTGAGTAGTTCTCTGTTAGTTTGAACCTTCAGACAGTCCAAGGACTGATATCTTCTAAATTCCCGAGTAGTTCTCTGTTAGTTTGAACCTTCAGACAGTCTGAGGGCTGAAATTTTCTCAGTCCCACAGTAGTTCTCTGTTAGATTGAACTTTCAGACAGTCCAAGGACTGATATCTTCTAAGTTCCTGAGTAGTTCTCTGTTAGTTTGAACCTTCAGACAGTCTGAGGACTGAAGTTTTAAAAGTTTCTCAGTACTTCTCTGTTAGTTTGAACTTTCTGGTTAACAGAAGCCTTAAAACTTGTGACCATGAGTCTTGATTTCACATTTAGACCATCCATCTGAGTTCTTCTCAGACCTTCACCTGTGGGTTTTTTAGAAATCCTCAACAAACTTTGATTCTCTTCACTGAACAGTAAAGTTTGTGGAGATCAGAAGGTAACATTAGTTTGATAAATGCCTTCAACTACTAGTAGACTTTATCTGGAAAGCAGTTTTCTGAAATGAGTTCTTAGTAAATCTGTCCACAAATAAACCAAGAACATAGAAAAAGGAAATGTTTGAAGAAACAACTTGATGTTTTCGTTTCAGACTAGAAAACGCTTGAAGACCTTTATCTGTTTTTGCTGTTTTTGGTCATTTTATTGTCTCTTCTGTTTAATTTGATCTTCTAAAGTCTAACTGGTGTCTTTTCAAATGTTTTGTCTTTAGTTTGATTCTTCTTAAACGTTTAGTTTTGCTCTTTTCTCACTTTTTATTCTTTTCTAATGCCTGATTTGATTTCCAAATGTTTTCTTTTTAATGTTTGTTTTTTCAAATGTTTTATCGGCTTGTTTGAGTTTTCTTTCCTTTCCCAATATTTAATGTTTCAATTAAATCTTTAAGGTTTTTCTTTTTAAATGTTTTACCACCTTTTAATGTTTAATTTTCTTTTTTAATGCTTCATTGTATTTTCTGTTTAATTCCTATTTGAAGTTTTATTGTCTTTAAGATGTAATTTTCTAATTAAAGATTTATTTTTTAAATTAAATGTTCAGTCTTTTTAAAGGTGTAATAATCTAATTAAATGTTTTGCATTTTTAAAAATGTTTAATATTCTTCTTGTTGAATTGTATTTTTTAAATGTTTAATTATGGAAAATATTTTATCTGTAATTTTTAATATTTGTATTTTAAAAATTTAGTTTAATTTCATAATGATGTATTGTATCTTGTTGAATTATCTCATTCAATATTTTGTCAGTTTAATAGAGTTAAACATTAAATACAATTAAATTATATTAAACAGACAAAATATTGAATGAGATAATTCAATAAGATACAATACATCATTATGAAATTAAACTAAATTTTTAAAATACAAATATTAAAAATTACAGATAAAATATTTTCCATAATTAAACATTTAAAAAATACAATTCAACAAGAAGAATATTAAACATTTTAAAAAATGCAAAACATTTAGTTAGATTATTACACCTTTAAAAAGACAAAATATTTAATTAAAAAAAATAAATCTTTAATTAGAAAATTACATCTTAAATTTCTTAAATCTTTTTAATAATAAAACTTTTTAAAAGTTTTATTGTATTAAATTTTTTTCCTTTGATTTAATTGCTTTTTGTTATGTAGTCTATTTGTTTAATCTTCTTTTTCTGTCAAGATTTTAACCCCAACCTTAAAAATGAAACAAACCCTTAAATCACAATGAAAATACTTCTGTCACCATCATGAGTTAGTCAATTATTCAGTTTATCAATTCAACTTTATTTGTTTAGCACCTTCTACACAGATGACAAAACTAAACAAGCAAAGAGGAAAAAAACTATGCTAAAACTATGATTAAAACTCAAAAACATTTTTTAAAAAAAGATTACACATGGGAATAAAATATGTTGTGTCCAGGGGATGGAGGGAGTTTATTGAAGTCTTCTTGGGCTCACATGGGAAATCATTTAAAAATATAAACTTGATATTCAGTCTAAGGAAACTGGAAACTGCAGAGCGACAGAAGAACCAACAATATCTCCCGTTTTCTCCTTTAATGAGTCGACTCTTCTTGTGCTTTCAGACCAAAGAACTACAGACTCTTCACAACCTGCTCAAACTCTTGGTACAGGACCTCACCACACGGGTCAAGAAGGTTTCTGTCTCATTTCTACTCTGAAGCTCACCTTCTCCTGCTCAAACTGCTGACAAATGTTTCTGCTGCTCTAAAGTCTGCTCTCCAGAACTTCCTAAAAACTCTCAAAGTCTCTTCTGCTGCAGGTTGCTTTGTAGAACTGTTCCAGAAAACCTCACTAAACCACATGGAGGGGCCTCAAGATAGTCGTCCAAATGAAACTGTACAAAAACCAAACTAGCACAACCCAAACACTAAAGTCTCCTGCAGCCTACCAGAGAACCTCTGAGAACAGAGAATCAGGACAGGAACTCTTACCTTCTGGACAACCATCGCTGGTTCACAAACAAGAATACAGAATGTGTCTGACCAAAAACCTCTGAAGACTCACTACAGCCAAGATAAAGACACAACTCAGCTGGACCAAATCCACTAATCACTGCACACATTAGCACCATGTGCTAACTGTGGCTAAAGAACCACCTTTACCAAGACAACTATCCAGTACAAAGCCCTAAAACACACCAAGAAACACATTAAAGACGATTTTACTGCTGGAAGCTGCAAGCCAACAGCTAAAGAACAAACTGAAGCAATGGAACCAAACCCAGTTCTGTGGTGAAGAGAAGCAGAGGAAATGTTTGTCTGCAGCTAAACAAAGCAGGAAGACAGTGAGCTGCTCAGGTGTTCCTGATAACACCAAGCTGCTCAGGTGTTCCTGATAACACCAAGCTGCTCAGGTGTTCCTGATAACACCTAGCAGCCACCTGGACAGCCAATAGGAACACAGCTTACTGGAAGTCCAGAGGGCTGGGTTACTGAAGTAAATTTAGTTTAAAGTTGAAGCAGAAAGTTAACAAAGAAAGTTGAAAACCACCTTCTGATACCTGAAATCTCTGAGTTTTCACACAAAGAACACCTGAACATGTCAAACTGGTTCCATAGTAGAACCATCATTGTAAAAACGTCATAGTATGGTGTGTTGCTCAAAAAACATTAGGACCCGGCTGTCAGGGGACAAACATGTAAGAAACATGAGAACAGAGAGAATCCAACCAGTAGGTCACAGTTTATCATCCCCCAGTCATCTCCTGAAGTCCATATGGTGAGAGACATCAGTATCTGGTTGTTAATTTACCAGAGGATGCTTATAATCATGCTGATGTGGTCTGTACTCTACAGTATTTTAGTGACTCAATAAATGCCTAAGTTGTTTTTTTTTTTTAAATGCTTTTTAGTTTTTAAGAAACATTTAATAGCCTATATGTGATAAATAAATGGCCTTTGCCTATTTTAAGAAAAATTCACTCAGAACTCTGATATGTTAACAGTACTAAATAAATCAATAAGTACATGCATACACACATAAATAAGTTAATACATTAACTGTGTTAAGATAAGATTTAGATTTTTTAAAAAAAAAGTTGTTTATGTTTTTGCAGAATCCAGTATTGCTCACTGGTTGGTCATTACATTTTGTTAGTTTGATTTCACTGTTTAAAATGATGCCACCTCTTTTCAGACAGAACCTGTGATAATAAAACAATACAAAATTTTTAGTTCCGTGTTAATAAAGCACTTAAAGCTTTAAGTATGGCTAAATGCTTTTTTCAAAATTAAATATATCACTCCTTAGGTGGTAGTGGCCCCAAGTTCAGTAAAGTTGGAAAGATATTCACAGATTCGGACTTCCAGCATCAATAACTCATTAGATATAGGTTGTCAAAACATAAACGGTGCCTCTTTCCCATTGTTGCAAGGCAGACAATGTGCTACAAGCCCAGTTTTATCAAAAGTAGCTGTCTTTCAAGCTACAGGAATAACATTGGTGTCTATGGAGTGAACAGGGGTCCGTCTGCAATTTGCAAAACCGCTGCAACAGTAAAGAGAGACAAATATTCAATAACTTCACTCTTATACATTGTAGTGTCACTAAAATCACTGCAGCCTTCAACTGGCTCCTGTTGACAAAGTGTTTTAACAGAAATGTAAATGCTGTAATTTGATTCTTTTAATGAACCATGTAACTTGAATGGATGTGATGCTGGTGTGACCACAGTGCACACGTCTGATGTTGCTCACAGTGGTCCAAGGGACGCTCAGGGAGTTTGTGTGTTTGCTCAGACTCAGGAAAAATTACAGGGAACATTGCTTAAGTCCGTACAATGCTATTTATGGTATGGATTTACCTGAGTCATTTAAATATTAAGGACTGAAACCCAACAAAATCATATTAATTACTCCACCGAGGAACGCGATGGAGTTCTGTGGCAATCAGCGTATGTTTGTCTGTCCGTCTGTCTGTCTGTTAGCAAGATTACTCAAAAACGGACTAACGGATTTAGATTAAATTTTCAGGGAAGGTCAGAAATAACACAAGGACCAAGTGATTAGATTTTGGCAGTGATGCGGGTTAAAATCTGGATCCACGGATTTGTTAAAGCTTTCTGAAACACTGGGAGATAGTGGCACGGTGTCACTGCAACCATGACAAGAAGTGAACACTACGTCAGCTGCCTACTGACGATCACATGATTGCAATCCTACTACAAATCAACTGCTGTGGACTTATCGGGACTTATCCATCGGAAATGATGCAACGACTGAGCAGCCTTGGTGGAGTACCACGCTCTCCGAGTGCTTTTCTCGTTACTACTGTAACTTACTGTAGTAAATTTTAAGGCTAAGACCTATGGGATTATAAATCACGGAGACTGACCAGACCAATCTAAATGATAAGGCTAAGATCCTACTATATCAATAATTTTGGAGACTAATTTGACTATTTTCTAACTAGGAAATTAGGAAAGTTATGTCCCTACAAAAAAAGAAAACCCAGCAAATCCAAGGATTCCCTGAATATCCCATGAACAAGCCCTGTTTATATTTTTATTCTTGTGTGTATTATTTTGTGTTTTTTTATTTTTCAAATTTATTTTACTTTATTCTACTTGGGCTGCACAGTGGTGTAGTGGTTAGCACTTTCGCCTTGCAGCGAGAAGATCCCTGGTTCGCGTCCCGGCTTCCCCGGGATCTTTCTGCATGGAGTTTGCATGTTCTCCCTGTGCATGCGTGGGTTTTCTCCAGCTTCCTCCCACAGTCCAAAAATATGCTGAGGTTAATTGATCATTCTAAATTGCCCGTAGATGTGAATGTGAGAGTGATTGTTTGTCTCTGTATGTGGCCCTGCGACAGACTGGCGACCTGTCTAGGGTGTCCCCTGCCTTCGCCTGAGTCAGCTGGGATAGACTCCAGCCCTCCCGCGACCCTAGTGAGGATTAAGCGGTGTATAGATAATGGATGGATGGATGGATTTATTCTACTTTGTTTTGTTTTTTGTTTTTTTTGCTACAGTGGAGTTTAATTGCTGAGTAGAACCAGGCTCAGGGAGTGCAGCCATCTGACTAAACCAGTTTGGGTGAGGATAAAGGGTAGAAAGAAAAGATGGCACAGACAAACAGACACCAACAAAAATCAGGTAAAAGATAAACACTGGACCAACTGGTGGGACAAGTAGACTGCTGTGCTAGAGCTAGAAATACCTGCAGACCTACAGAGAAGAAGAAGCACAATCTACAAGACAGAGGAACATGCCATAATGAATAGAACTGCATGGAGGGCCTGACAATGATTAACACATATGAAGATAGTCATATGAACAGAGTAGCTGAGGTAAAGCCATGGCTAGATTAAAAACAAAGCAGAGATCAAAATACAATGACCACAGAGTAAAAGACAAAACTACATCAAACCAGACAACCAATCAACTCTGAACAGCATGGCGATATAAAGAAACTAAGACTGGACATGAGTCGGGCTGCTTCAGGAAGAAAAGCAGGGGAAGAGTAAGTCTTTAATTGTGATTTGAAACTGCCAATAGTGTGACAGGATTTAATTTGGTAAAAGGAGACTGTTCCAGAGTCTGAGTGCAATAACAGAAAAAGCCCTCCGGTTCTGAGGCAAGAATGAGAGGAGTAGCTGCACTGAAGTGGCTCAGGGCCAGAAAAAAAGGACTTAATGTATTAAAAATGCGTTGTGGAGCTAAGGATGTCAATGGAATAAGTTCCTAGACAGCTGACATGAAAGACATTACATAGCCTAGGATCTGAAATAAGAGAAAACAGATATTTAGTTGGATAGTTCTGCAGTGTTTACTGGCTTGAAATTGTTGCCACCTCACAAATGAAAAACTGTAGCTTTTGCCTTGAGTGATACGCAAAGTACAGCCCAGCAGTCTTTAGATGTTGCCTGATATTTGCATCATTTCTAAGTTATTTCAGAGGAAAATGGATAGAAAATGTGAGCCTCGATGCTCTGGACAGAGTATCCTACTTTCTTTTTGTGCATAGGCCGTGTTCCACACTAATGTCACATTTAGTGCAAGCTGTTTGCTTTATAATCAGTCTTATGGATATAATTTGCACAGCTACTATCATATGTAAAGGTGTACCTTGAAATTATTGTATTTAATAGTAGTTGACAGACAGACCCTTTATATAATCCAGGAGAAGAAATGCAGGTGCTGGTAAGAGGAAAAGGTACACACACAAAGTCCTATAAAACAATACTTTAAATAAATAACTAATGCTAATCAGAGCAAATCTGCTGTTGTGTTGCTGACAGCAGAACCTGTCCATAGCATACTGATGACTTATTTAACAATAGCAACTTACAATAAAGCAATAAAATGTGTTTTTCATTGTTTAACTAGCCTCTTGTTGCCCTATTCTGTTGGTTACTATAATGATCAGAGAGGTCACAATGTCACTGCTGCAGATGTGCTGCTGTGAGACTATGAAGCAAAGAATCTGTTAAAATATTTTTAACTTCAGTAAACAGGTGAGACTATTACAAACAGTAAAATAACATCCCAACATTACTGCTCCACCATTTGACAGATGTATAGTCCCAGGGCAATTTTTAGTTATTATTATTTTTAATTTGGTGAAAAACAAACAGGAAACTCAAAATTTCGATTCAGGGCTAACAACACCCCTGTTCAAATACATGATCTTTTAAACGTATGTAGAGTCGGTGGCAGCCTCACTGGTTATGAATTTTTAAAAAAAGAGTTATGAAACAATGTGACAGATCATTAAAGACAGGCAAGCCTCATTTGCTATGACTTCCCACCGAGGATCCATATGGGAAGAGAGTTCAGCTGGTCCTCTGTCCTCTCTGTGGGAAGATTATAGTGGTAGTAAAACACATGATGAAGATATGTTAGCTTGAAACATCCTAAAAGGACATGGTTCATTGTTTCAGATGATTTTAGGCCAGTGGCTCTAATTTCAAATGTGATAAATTTTAAAGAGAATTGCCTTTTAGAGTTTTGGCAGATCAGTGTACTGATTCTGCTCCAAACTCAAGGACACTGGAGGACACAATTTTCTGTTGGCTTCTGTGGTCGGATCCATTACTGCAGGGTGAATACAGAGCCAGCATCTGTGTGGCATGTGAGTGCAACTTTCTCAGCAAAATTTTCACAGGAAAAAGGAACTTGGCTTTCCTGAGACATGTCATAAGACAAAGACGGGGACAATAAACTCACTGAAACAGGCCCTCTTGCTCTACTCTTTGCTTTCCCTGCTCTTTAGTGTCCATTTATGTGTGCATCTGTTTACTGTGAAATCATTTGCAGCATTTTAGAAATTCTGTAAATGCTCAAAAGACCAATGCTGTATTAGTCCGTCCATACTTGCAGTGTTCCTGCCCTCTGCTGGACACACAAATTAATGAGCTCATGTTGCATACAGGGCTGCACAGTATCTTGATGGTTAGCAGTCTCACCTTGCAGCTAGAAGATCCCCGGTTCATGTCCTGGCCTTCCTTGGGCCTTTCTGCATGGAGTTTGCATGTTCTCCTTATGCATGTGTAGGTTTTCTCCGGCTTCTTCCCACAGTCCAAAAATATGCTGAGGTTAATTGGTGATAATAAATTGTCTGTAGGTGTGAATGTGAGTGTGATTGTTTGTCTCTATATGTAGTCCTGTGATAGACTGGTGACCTGTCCAGGTGTCCCCTGCCTTCACCCTTAGTCAGTCCAGCACCCCATGACCCTAATGAGGATTAAGCGGTGTATAGATAATGCATGGATGGATGTTGCATACAAAAAGGGGAAGGCTCTTTAGAAAAAAAGGGGCAAAGATTGACTTTACAACTGCACTTTAACAGACAGTACTGTTGCATTCAGTCAACATCCTGATATAAGCTATAAAACACATAGCATTTTATTCTTCTAGATCAGGGGTAGCCAACACGGTGCCCGCGGGCGCCTGGTTGCCCGCAGAGACCATGTGAGTTGCCCGCAACACATGTTCTAAAAATAACACTTGTACTGTTCTCTCTACGTGTTATATACAGCTTGTACTGTATGTCAACGCAGTTAAACAGCCAGCCAAATTCGGTTTTCACGAGCCAGGAAGCGAGCGCCTTGCTCCTTTATTAACATGTCATGGATGACAGGTGAAAACTTGTGAGTGAAACTGCAAATGTACAAACAGAGAAGAGGAAAGCTTGGTTATAAGCTGTCAGGTTGATATAAACTGCTAGCAAAGTGCTACCAACAACCATTAAACATCAGACTAATGAATGAATGCTATGCTAACATGCTACGGAACTTATCACGTAACGCCATTGATACGCTGATGTGCTCATTCACATGCTAACATAATCGGCCATTAGCTTAACACATTTCTGAGATCAAACGGACTAAACCACAACAAATGCGTTTCTACAAATAAACAACAGCCAAATTAAGTATTTCATAGTAATCCTCAACGCTAAACAATGAAAAAAAACTTACAGCCATTGCTTTCGCGGGCGTAGGAAAAAACTAACAGGGGGAACGCTATCACCATGCGTCTGCTTCTCTCTGCGTGTGTACAAGTGAGCGTCTCTCTCCCATAATGCAAAGCACATCCTTTTTAACATTTCACAATAAAACACTGATGAAATCATTTTAACTTGCTTTTTAAACAGTATATTATTTAATCATAAATGAACTGTTATCTGCGGGCAGAACAACACTAGTCACCATGAAATTCCTTATAAAAAATTATAATTGCTGTTCTTTTTAAATCAAAAATACTTACATTAATGCAGATTTCAAATTACAATATTTATGTTTTTTTTTTTTTAAAAACAAAAATGTCTTTGGTGTAAATAAACTTTGACCTTGTCCGAGTCAGAGTTCACTGCGCATGTCAAACCACCACGTCACTCTGAAGCGTCCGGGCGCAGACGCTTTGGGAAGCTAGATGTGGTTTTTACCCTCAAAACATGACAGAGAAGTGAAAGAGAAAAACACTATTTTCACGATGACTGGGAGGAAGAGTTCTTTTTCACGACAGTAAAAGATAAATGTATGTGTCCAATCTGCGGGGCGACTGTTGCGTCGGCAAAGCGGCACAATGTGGAGAGACGCTACTTTAGCCGCTACAAAGCTTCCAGGCTAACTAGCCACCTGCTAGCGCACATAGACTGTATGCGCACTACGGACAGGAAAACCTTAAAGGCAGCTTTGACGTCTGCTACGCGACGAAAAGTTTCTTCGTGGAGAAAAATGTACCCTTAGAAAAGCTTGTTTTACTGACGACAGATGAGGCTCCCTCCATGACGGGTCGCCATGCAGGCTTCATTGTACGATGCAGAGGTGATCCAGACTTCCCAACATTCCTACATTACCACTGCATCATTCACCAGCAGGACATATGTATGTACAAAAGTGGCCAGATTTGATCATGTGATGACTCGTGTGGTGAAGATCATAAATGGCTCTAAAGCCAAACAACCAGGACATCGAAGGTGCTGCTGGAGGAGCTGTTAGCTGAACATGATGACCTGTTACTACACACAGAAACCCCATGGATCAGCAGGGGAACAGTTTTACAGCGTTTTTTGTCACTGTTGGCTGAAATCAGAGTTGATGCAATCCAAAGGGGAAGACACCTCGCTGCTTGAGGACACTGAGTAGATTCTTGACCTTGCATTTTTAACGGACATCACTGGGAAACTGAACCATCTGAACTGTGAGCTGCAAGGTAAAGGTAAGACATGATAAGCTCTGCAATGCCAGGCTTCACACTAACACACATTTACAGACAAAGAAAGAGGTAACATATGTTGTCATTCAAAACACCGTGCCATTACACAAAAATGTGAAAAATAATTTGTTGAAAACATGTAATGATTTGTTGTTATGATCTGTTAAATATGTTGCAACGCTGGTGAAAAATGCTGGTGATTAGTACTAATGTGATAGGATTAATTTCAAAATGTGAAAGAGTTGATTTTTTTCTTAGATAACTGATAATTTGCACAAACATGAGACAGAGTTCATGAATTGTTCAAAAAGGAAGTGGTTTGTACAAATGAAGCATGATTTGATGACAGTTAATGATTTCCTAAAAATGTTAGAAGTGACAATTTCCACAGAAATGTAACTGGTGTGATTTTGAACAAAATGCTGCAAATGTGCTGATTCATACAAAACTGCCAAGAAAGATATTTACAAAAGTTTCAGAGATGGGATACCTCTGACTTTTAAATATTGGAACAAATTTCCATATATATGTGTGTGTGTTTCCTACCGTCATTGTTGTGGAAATCGTCATGAATAATTATTGTAAGGAATAATTAACATAAATATGATCAGACAGTCTTTTTACATATTATTTTCATTATTATTATTGTTTAAAGATGATGCCGCAAGTTTGCTATTGAGTAAGTTTGTATCAAACAAGGTGCCCTTCGTACTACTCAGTACCCTTGAAGTTGCTCTCAGGTTCAAAAAGGTTGGTGACCCTTGTTCTAGATGAATAACATAAGATGTCTATTTTTTAAAAGCTGTAATTTGATAGTGAAACAAAGCCACACAATGAGTCATGCATGGAGTCAGCACATTTTTTTATGAGACGCTTAACATCACATCTCTACAGGTTACGAAACCTGCAGCTTTTACTTTCCTTTTCTCATGACATCCCTGCATGTCTCATCACTGTGCGATCATGTGGCATCACTGGGAGCAGACTGGCATCATTATTAAAAATAGAATTCAAAGGTTAAATCATAAAATGGAGCCCTATTATAAAGTTTAGGCTTGAATTACATATAATTAAAGACATAAATGTAGCAGAGATGCAGTAAATTTAGTTCTCAGTCAATCCAGCGTGTGACATGGCTCTGAGTGGATTGCAAAGAGAAAACAGACAGAACCCTGCACTGTCACCAACAAATCTCAGCTTCATTATTTTCCAATTACGTTATTCACTTTGAAAGGACTGTAACAACAGAGTGCTTGTTAGAAGAATAATAAATCAACTTGATGGAGCAAGCAATTATCTCTGATATTGGGTTTTCAGACTAGCTAATGTTCACTGACAGTGAGCAAGTTAATTGCAGTGAAGATCAGACAATGATGACAGTCGCTGCAAAATATATGTACAACAATGAAACCATTATTTCGTCACTGGTCAAATTCTGTGTAGATACTTGAAACTACAGTGCTGTGAAAAAGTATTTTCTTCTATTGTTACATAGAGAAAACTTGCAATCTGTGCTAACATACATTTCTACATCATTATATAAATTATTGATGAAACAAAGCTTTGTAAAAAGCTAGACAGAAAATAGAATAAAAACGGAAAAATCAAATAAAAACAAGACCAACAAGTTCTAAATTGTTGAAATAGAATAAGTATAAAATGCTACAAAAGTAAGACCATTAAGAGCAGACAAAAGTAACCAAAAACATGTACTACTTGAAATTTATAGTAAACATCTCAGTGAAGAAGTTTTGACTGAAAGTTTAAGGTTGTGTGAAAGCTTTGGAACTTCCACCACAAAGACGCGACCTCCCTCACTCACTAGCCTCGAAGGAGAAAGAGTTTTCACCCATGCATGGTTTTATCAACAAATAAAAGAATCTTAAAATCTGCTCTGTATTTAACAGGTAGTTAAATACAGCACAGGGATGATAGTACAGGTTGAATGCTTTCCATTCTTTGGTACCGGTTGGCACTCTTGCAGCAGCATTATGCCCCAGCTAGTGAAGACAGATAGTGAAGACTGGCCAATACCCAGATACAGATATTTAAAACAGTCTAGCCTTTAAGAAATTAATGCAGTGTTTACAATCTTTATGTCATTCAGAGAGAGAATGGGTTTCTATTTGGTAGTATTTCTAAGCTATTACTACCATCTTTTCACCGCAGAGTTAATGTGGATCAACGATAATACCAACATTCCTAGCATGGGTTTAGAGGATCAGTGGGTATCAGTGGAACAGACAGCAGCAGTAGTAATGGTGTCTGATGTAGTAATAGTTTCAGTTCCTATGACAACACTGATCAGCGTGGCAGGAAAACCAGTTGTAGAGGTATATATTTGAAAGCTAATTGTTTCGTTTTGCCTCAGGTACAGTGTTGAGTTTTCATCGAAGTGTTTTTTTGGACACAGCTAATACTTGGCTAAACTATCTGTCTATATAAAGTTAATTGTTCCATCTGCTAAGGTTTAGTGTCATAAATGGCTCACAGGGGCCACAGACATCCATTGGCAGCTCCCTCAGCTCACTTTTACTGCTGATATAAAGCTTTGATAACTCGATGTTTATCTCCTCCGACAGATGGTGTGTATGTGTTTTAATTGTGACTCAGTCAGCCTGATGTGACCCTGAGATCACACTTGATGCGTTGCAGTGGAATTCTAAATCCATCCTAAATGTAACGTCACCATACAGATGTGTTTATTTCATGTGCAGCTTGAGTTTTAAACACCTTTTTGCTGTCTTTCTGACATTTGAATCATTGTTTATAATAGCACTTGTTATGATGCCTGATCATCAGATCCGTCTTGTGTTCAAGTGTGCAGTTTGCAACAATAAGTTATGTTACAGATGAAGTGTGCCATCTGACCACACGAGCATCACTGGTTTCCATCTGCTGGGCCGGTTTGAATGAGTCTTTGAATCATTTGTGGCATCTGCACATTTCTAAGTTGGTAAACTGAAGCCATCTGTAAATCTGTCAACACTTTTTTCCCCTCAAATGTTTAGTAGTATGTATACTGTAATTATTAAAACATTCTTTTCTTTCATTCGTGCACAAAATCAACTGAAGAGGCAATATGTATTTTTAAAAAAAAAATGAGATGTGTGCTGTGTAAGTACGGTTACAAATTATGCAAATTAAATCACAATACAATACTCGTCAGCACCATACAGTTTTTAATAGTTTGTGGAAGTTTCACAGGAAAAAAACCCTACAGAATTACAGAGTGAGCTACAGTGAGGAAAGAACAACAGGTTTTCAGTGGACGTAACTACTAAAACTTACAGTGCAACAATTATTATGTAACAGGAAAGCAGCATTAACATTCTGCCTGTAAAAGTTATAAATGACACTATGAATACAATGGAAAAAAAAATAACTGACTTTACATTTCTGACTCCACATCCACTGGTCAGTGAAGTATCTGTACATCCTTTGGCGTGACATAGCTAAGCTCTCCTGAATGATTGCTGTACAAAGCACCAGTATTTTAGCTGAGTAGTCCAAAGGCAAAATAATGGGCTCATGACTAGAAGGTCATTGATGTAAATTCTTGGACAACCTGAGAAAATCTGTTTTGAGGCTACAGCACTCTTCTCTCAATAAGGTGCCTTTAAGCAAGGCACTTAACTTCCAACAGCACATGGGTACCTCCCCAATGTGCTGGACTGTTTGAATGTGAAAGAGTGCAAAGAAAACAAACATAAGCTCAGTCTAATTTCCCTGGACAAATGAAGGGAAGCAGCTTTACAGTACTCTGATATTTCTCCAAACTCCCATTCTAGTCACTAGTATTCAAGTACCTGAGAGCATTGTCACATTGTCTTTTAGTCATCAAAAACAATACCAGGGCTTGGTGTACAACCATAAAGCACTATGGTTATTCATTCCCAGTAAAAGCACACAGCACCAGTAATATCCATGTTCCTGATGAGTAAATTAATGCATCTGTTGTGCATCAAGAAATCAAAGAACTGTTCCTTTAGATAATTCTCTGGTTGTAAACATTTAAGGCTTTAGTGATTTCTTTTCCTCACAGTAATGTTTTTGAAATGAGCTACGGGAGGATTGTCCTACTACTTTTGCAAATTGGTGTTCAGCAGCTAACAGATTTCCTATCACACTTTGATAATGCAACAAAATCTGAAGGGGCCAATTAAAAACAATTACTTCAAGATTAGACAACATACATTCGTCACGTAGTGCTAAAAGAAACGTTAACTCTCCATTACAGTCCCTGTAATCAACATATATTAGCTAAAATATAAATAGCGATTGGGATATAATGCACAAACAGTGGGGAATTGGGTACCTTGATCATATCTGGGAGGGAAAATTAAGGCTGAAATGCAACACACAACAGTGACCGACTCCCACCACAGGAGGGCACTGTTACACTGGCAATACTGCTTCATCGTTCACTCTGAAATTTAGTGTCCCATCCTTTAACCATGAGGCACTTTTAAACTGTTAACATTGCAGACTAATAACAAGTTAATTTAGTTAAAACTGACAGTCATTAGCAAAATGTGAGACACTTCAACATATCTGCTTTCAAACCATATCGCAGTCATCTTTTAAATTTAACAGTATGAAAATAAAGCACCAAAGGTTTGAAATCATATTTTTCCATTTCAGGGTCAGCGCCTGAGTGTCAAGACAGCATGTTCTAGTCTCTTCATGTGGCTGGAGGGTGGCCAATGTCCAGTCTTCTCTGTGCCGAACCTCTTTTTCGTGCAGCTGGTGCAGCACTGACTACATTTCCCAGAGTGCCTGGGGTTTGGAAGAAAGCCTTTGAAGAAGACACTGTGGCTTCTTTAGGAGTATGTGGAGTCTGTGAAGAGAGAACAAGACAGTAATGTAAGTTTTGAGAACATTTACATTACTTAGCATTTTTTTGAGAACACTGCTTTCTAGTCCTGTGCTAATCACATTGGCCTTATTACATTTCATTGCATAGCAGACACCATGAGGGTGTGACTCGGGTTTCTTTGGTTCAATATCCAAATTTAAAAACTTTAGCTGTATGCTCTAGAAGGGCAAATCTGGTCTTAGCTCACACCTTCACAAGACCATGACCAGGTTACTTTAAAATACTATAAACAAATGCAAAATCCAGATGGACTTTGGGAAGTTTTAAGGTGCAATATGTGAGATTTTGAAAATAAAAAAAGCAGAAAACATTATACTCATACATGAACCTGTGAAAGTTAACCGCTTTAACTTTATTCATTATAAATTGGACCGTTGCCAGTTTTCAGTCCACTAACCAAATCATTTTAGCTCTACAAGGAAAGGCTAAAGTATTAAAGTATATCATATTGGAAGGGAAACTGGGTGGGGAAGAGGCCTGCCTTGATTAATGGCTCATCACAACACAGTCACTGACTTGTTCTATTGTTTATAATGCTGCATTAATTTGTCATCCAGCAACACATCAAACTACTCTGTTTCAGATGAGCAATACCAGCAGAGCTATATTGGTCTTTGCAGACAAGGACATTGATCCCTATTTAACAAGCTGGAGATTAATCAGCTGTGACACACCAAAAGTGTCTCTGATGAGTAAATGAGGGGAAACCTTCCACAGAACAGATGCTGCAGTGGCTCTCATGTCAAGCTGTGGTTGTGGCATTTTGCAAGTGCCTGATACCAGAAAGGTCATATATCACGATGAAGGCCAATTATGTTGATGTTAATACGTTTTGTAGAGCAGACAGATGTGTGCATGCGTGAGCAACCAACAGTCCAGTTAATTATTACCAGTGGTTCTGGTGTGTTGATGCTGACAGTCTGTCGAGGTCCTGAGGGAGAACGTGGCGTGCTGGCCGCTGACACATAAAGCCTGCTCTGTTCTGGAGTAGACGGCAATGGAACCGGCGACCTGCTGAGATCCGATGCCGCTGCTGCCACACTGTAAGGTGCCGGCCCAACCATAAAGTGGGCAGGTGACATCATGGCAGGCAGGCTGAAGCTCAGTTTGGTGTGAGCATCAGAGCCTTGCTGTTGCAGACTGCTGGTCACCAGGGGATAGTGGGAGAGGGCAGCAGAGGGCACCAGGACATAAGGTAGTGCCAAAGTGGGAACACCGCTGGGAGGAAGTGTGAGACTGGCTGGTTGCTGTCCAGCTGAGAGGAGGAAGTTGAGGTTGTTTAGTCCTGGATAAGAAAGGAGAGGAGGCCTGGTGAGAGGTGCTGTGGATTTCATTTTTACTACTCGTATTAATCATTTTTTGAAACATCAGGTAGTAAAAGTATATTTTTCTATACTTTAAGTAATATTGCACAGAAAGTGAGAAGAGAAATGCTTCACACAGTAGTCCTGTGTTCTCTAATGCATTTTCTAAAGAATGTCAACATTGTTAGAATATCCACTCACTTTAAATTGTAATTAAATCATTTTATACCACTTTATTGATTTCAACTAAATATGAGGGTGCAGATCAGTGCTGCGAGTCCTTGGTGTTTTTCCTTCGTACTTTTTAGACTTGAACATGTTTATTTGATAAACACAGACACTCTTACTCTTTATCTTCTACCATGAAAGCCATGTTTCCACTAATAGCACATGATATATTTAACATCCGACTCTGCGTTCTGCTAAATCCAACCTAAACAGTTAGGTTGTACTTTAGAAAGCCCATTACCTGCATTGTTGGGTACATAGAGGTAGTGTGATGGTTGAGCTTGCTCACTGCTGCTGTTGTCACTGAACAGCTGCTCTCTGGTGAGGCCTGCTGGGCGACTGGGGGAAGTCCTGGTGTTACTGGTCTGTGAACGCTCTGCCGCTTCCCTGTGAGGTCCAGCTCTCATCTGCAACGAGAAACAAACACTAGGAATAAATTAACCTGCAAAAGCTGATGGAAATAGAACACAGATACCCAAATAAATCATTTTATTGCAGTGCTTAAGGGATGTACATTTGATATTGTTCTCTTAAAAGTCTGCATTGCAATTAATGCTCACAGATGATTACTGTGCTGATGGACAGTCTTCACTTCCAATGACTGATGTTAACTTGTGCCAAGTGATTTTCCTGATGTAGAAGTGCAGTCATTACAGTCTACTTTCCAAATCTACCTTTGGAAAGACCATCTTATGTGGAATGGGACTTTCCAATTACTAGGATTATGTAGCCTGATTAATTGCACAAGGTTTTCCAATTATCAAATATCCCATACATCATCAATATGAGAATTCTGTAATTACACCAGAGGTTAGTTATACTGATCAGCGAGCATGTCGTATTTAATATTTTCCATTTAACTGTCTGCTATTCATAATTGCTAACAGGATCTTCTGATTGTGGATTCAAAACTACGAGAGAAAAAAACATGCAATCATACTGCTGCACTCAACCAAATAATGATGTTGTAACTAGTCAATTTTCACTGGGACAAGAACAAAGATTAATGATGACTTCATCCTTTCTATTAAATATTTAGACATATCATCATAGAACAGCTTCTCACCTTGTGACAGTCCTCTAACCCAGACATTCCCTGCTTTTTCACCAGCGTCTCCTCCTCGTCACTTCCATCCCTCTTTCTCTTCCTCCCCTCCACAGACTCCAGCCTGGGTGACCTCTGTCCTTCAGGAACCTGGTCGAGCTTGTCTGGTGTCCTGAACAGCATGACAACAGAGGGCTGGGACAGGCTGGGCAGGTAGGCCATACAATGGGGAGACGGGGAAGAGGTGAAAAGGGGCTCTGGGTGGGGGTGAGGTGCCAGAAGGGTGGGACGGGTGGAGGATAGGGGAAGGGCGCTGCTGCTGCTGGGATGGTTTCTGAAAAGAAACAAAAAAAGGCAACAAATTAGTCAATTATTGAGCTAAAGTTTCAATTCTGTGCTTTAGTTACATTTGGTCTAAAGCATGTAGCTTTAATTTAAGCCAAATCTGATCTGGAAGCTTATTTTGAGATGACATTAAAAGCAGGAGTGGTCAATCGAGTGGAAAGTTCCCAGCAAACATGTTTCTCGCCCAGCTATCTCCTGGACTCTGCCTGAAAAACTATTTCACAATCACAGCTTTTAAATAGCTACAGTAATTGAGGAACCATAGAAACTATACTCAGAAACTCAGTCTCCTTAATTTATTCCTGTTTGTTTCCACCACATCCATACATTGAAAGCTAAATGACAGTAGTTTGTGTGTGTGTGTGTGTGTGTGTGTATGGCCTATTTCAAGAATTACCACCAAACCATGTCTGCAGTGACCATTTTACACTGGGATAGTTTTCTAACTTTCATCAGAAACAACTGGGATTTATGAATAATCTTCTGTTAGTAGTAAATGCCGACTATCTCCCTCCCTTCACGCAGATATCTTTAGCCAGTTTCACTGCTGGCAGTGCACATTTGTCATTTCACATCTCCCTTGTTTGGTGCGGTTAAAACTAACTGCTGTTTGCATTGAGTACGGCTCATTTGGTTGCTGTGAAAGCTGTCCATCAGTGCCTTCAGTGGACACACCCCAAGCTTTTCAGAGCAGAGAGTACTGCCCTTTTTTCTTTTTTACCATTTTGAAACCTAATTTTATTTTACCTGACCTTTTTAAGGATTCAGATTTGGCTGGGTAGTTTATAACAGTTTTCTGCGGTGTGATAAACGTATATAATACTGCTTCACACTGACTTCATGTCATAACATCAGTCACTGTCTGAATCTGGTACTGGTAGTAATACCAGCCACATTTACAAAAATGGCATTTAACAAAAATGTAGCAGCTGTGAGTCTTGTATTTGACTGACATGCAGCGTTCAGCTCCCCAAAATATGATTTCAGCAAAGACTACATTCACTAAATCCTTGGGAAAGGTCCTATGTTAGAAAAGTGACTATATGTCCCTATGATCTCACTGGCTGATGTGCAGACTTTAAACTGGCCACCTACCAGCCATAAACCTTCAGCTCTTATCCTGTGGCCTACCACTGCCCCCGGTGCATTTTTTTCCTAGCCCCACGTCTAAAATATTCCTTTTCAAAACACACTTCCATGTTTTATTATCTTTATCCCCCAAAAAACACTTAACAGCCACAGCCTTGAGGCAGCAGAGATGTGACCCCAAGCAGGCCAACCACATAATGGGAAATAACAAGAACTACTGTGTACTCCATCTATGGAGCCAACACATACACTCACAAGAGACAAACTATTCATATCCACAGCCGTCAGATCCTGTTACATGCAGCCTAAAGCTGAACGCATCGGCCAGTATAAACACCGGCACTCAGTGTAAAATATTATGGAACATAGAAGATTAAAACAATATTCAGTGAGGGAAGGGTCATAGCATCTTATAATGTCTTCACTTGACAAAAGAAATAGCTTTCAATGTCTAATGTATACAAACATTTGTATACATTTGGCTGTAACTGTGCAACCTTAGCTAGAAAATTGTTCTGCCTGAGATGAAAAAGGATCCTTTAACCTTGTTGCAGGCAGCTGATGTGGATTCTCTTCATCAATAATACTGATAGTCTGTGCTGGCAAAGGTTAGCAGAAAGAGCTACTGCTTGCTGTAAATTCTTTGGCAGTAAATCTGTGGTGAATGACTGCAGATAAAATGAAACCCAGTGAATGTGAGCGTTATTACAGAGAGTGTTGAGTATCTGTGTGTGTCTTGGTTTTAACTCACTCAGTGCTGTTTTCAAACTGCAGTTGACAAACTGTGCTGTTCTTGATCATCTTTCTGGAATAGTCCACAGGCTGGTTTGGCAGACCTGTGGTGTGAGGAACAAAACTATCAGAACAGTATTCAAAATAATCTCATGTAATTAACTTTTCTGTTTTACAGAACAAACAATGACATGTACAGCATTCAAATTTAAAACCTGAGAGTGTCTCTTACCCGTTAGTTCACGTCGTGGGCTGCTGGGAGCAGAGCTGACCTGCCGCTGGATGGCAACAGAAGTTGGTGTGATGTTGAAGGAGGCATGACGTGCCATCTTTGCTTTTCTGAGGTCCTGGCCTGTTACTGGCTGTGTGGGTTCAGGTGGAGCGATGGCTGCTACATTCAAAGTGTTTCCTACAGACGATGATAGTGAGGTGCATGAGAACTGAGTTGACATAAGCGCAATGATGACTCTTTTATACAAAACACCTTAGAGAGACATGATAAACCAAGAGTCTTAGAAACATTGTACAAATGTCTTCAGGTTCAGTAACTTTTGTTGACTTTAATTCTCACCAGCGTTTCCAGAGCTGTTGAATTTAACCGGGCCGAGCCACTTGAAGGCTGGTTTCCTGCCTCTCTCCTCTCTGACATGAACCTTCTTTATGAGGCCCAGGCTGGTCAGCACATTTGCGATGTCGTACAGGCGCCGCACTTTTGCTGAAGATGCAGAGATGAAATGTTTTATTTTGATGAAACAGAAGAAAAACGATTTTACAATCCATAAAGCAGACTGATGGCTGTGTAACAGGACATGTTGCTGTTCTGTTGGTTGTCTTACTCTTGTATTTGCTGTGACTTGATGAGTCCTGACTCTCCTCGATGAGGATCTTTGCTGCTGCATCCAGGGTGACAGTCTGAGTTTTGGACACCAGGAAAAGCATAACAAACTTCTGGCTCATGATGCGCAGAGATTTGTCTTTCCTGTTGCAACCAGCTGCAAAAACACACATAAGACATATATAATGTACATACAGTAGGTACAAGCAGTATGCAATGCTACTTTTTTGACCAGAAGTAAAACTGAGTCATTGTAGCACTATGTAATTACATATTATAACAAATAACATGCACCAAAACTGTCACTTAATTTTGTAAGTATCTGCAACTTGTCAAACACACCTTTCAAGAGCGACTTACAGTTTGATCTAAAATATGTTAGACATGTTAAATACAGCCTGAAACATAAAACTTGTTGATATAGCAGACGTTTTCATTTGCATACTTTGGGTACAGTAAAACTTTTATTGCAGTCATTTCAGATTTTTCTAAGATTTTAATTACTAGAATGGATTTTTCTAGCCAAACACAACTGTACAACACTATCCGACTGCTCAACAATTTAATGGATATATGAATAGGCCTGAAATTAGATTATTTTAGTGGCTAATGGCACAAACATCTGAGTTATATTAAATAGTTAGGCTGAGCTTTGTTTTTTTAATTTACATATAAAATATAAGTTCATAATTGGAGATTTACCCAACACTATAGGAAGAAACTGAATCCAATAATTTATAAATATGTTGCATCTTAAGACACTGAATGTCCACATAAAATATCCTTTAATGCCATGTTTATAGCATTGTATCAAAATTCCAGCTCCCATATGAGCTGCACTCCTATTCTTAGGGCAACATCTTGGTGTACTCATACTGGGCTAAAGTGGAATGTTTCAAACTTGTTCAACAATGACGTCCTCTGATCACAAGCCAAGGGATTCTAGCACTAAGCTGCCCAGCCAATGCCTGTTCTTGTAGCCGTTAGTTGTTCTCCAGCTGTGATGACAGACACTAAATGTATTATTACATCACCTGGAGTCAATCTACACATACCAACAGACACTAAACACATCATGGATATCAAGGCCTGTCACCAGGCTTTACCTTTGTAAACTACCTTGTTGTCACAAAGGCCACATTGTCAAGTCAACAAACACCCTCTTAATGACAAGCTGTGTAAGTGTACAGGGAGGTAGTGTTACTATGGAAACCAGGCTAGTATCTGTTACTGCGAGGTTAAAGCTCTATTTAGCTGCAGAAATTATCTTCAGCAGTTCCGACGAAACCTACACTTAAATCTTTACGCAACAGCATTTAAGAAATGCTCTTATCAAACAATTGCTACAATAAACTTTAGCCCCTTTATCACCGCTATTAAAGCAGTCAACGGTAAATGACCTGAAAAGTCACACACTTTTCTTGTAATGTTAACTCTACATGATCAAAGCTGTTAATTTCTACACTTGATGCATTTATTACCATTGCCAGCTTCTCCTTCTCCTCCGTCATCCTCGCGGCCCACTCCAATCCCCCCTGCTTCGATGGTCAGCTCCATCTGGAGGTGGTATCCCTGCTGCCGACCCCTCCGCTGCAGCTCCTCCAGCGTGGCCTCCAGCCGCTGACGGCCGTACCAAGTGTAGCTGTTCTTGGCTATTCGGCCCACAATCGTTAGGGACTCTAAAACATTGACGATGTCGTATATACGCCGCCGCTCCACTCCTGACAGGGTGAGAGTGGAGAAATGAAACACACTTTCCTCTAAAATCTATGCTCACATGTGAGTAACAAACTATCAGACGGTCAGTGTTAAAGATGCTCTCAAGATCCTTTCAGCCCAGCAACCCTCCAATAAATATTATGCAACATGTTTGTATTAAAACTAGGTCTCCATAGCAACCACCCTAAAGGCAACAACATAAAACTTTACGATGCTTGTGAAACGCAGATTAGCTGCTTCCATTATCTTCACCCATGAGGTGTTTAAATAGCAGCACAAGCACGAGTTAGGACTAATTACGGCCATCAGTATCTCTCCCATTCACCCTCTTTCACTGGTTCTTACCCAGACTGTTTGCCACCTCATCCAGTGAGATCCAGATGGGGCTGTGAGGTGGTGGGTAATCGGGGTAAAGCGCCAGGAACTTCTGGCAAAGCAGACCCAGACTCTTCTGTTTCCTGCTTGGCTTTTTCTCTCCATCTTCTCCATCCACAGTGTCAAACTGCACAGACAGATAAATGCATGTTAAGCACTCAGCCAGATGTTTTATGACATTTCTTGCTAAAGCATGTTACCTTTTGCATCACAATCATCAAGGGTTACAGTTAATGATTTTGTAACATCACATGAGGACACACATCTCAGTCAATAACCTTAAATTGCTGTTCTGTAACACTTCTTTAAGAGTTTACATGTTAAACAGGAATAAATTCCTCCAGTTTCTAAAGACATATAAACAAGAAAAAAAACAATTTTAGACTTGAGTTAAACCGAGAGCTTCAAAAAATGTCTTGGTAGCTATCTTAGAGAGCATTTCAAAAAAGGTGCGTTTGAAATAACATAATGTAGCCCTTAGCATCTTTTGGCAGCTATTAAAATTCCCCATCTGAAGTACCTGACATGACTCGTCCACCTCTGCATCCTCCACCACAGTGTCTGGGCTCACTGGCTTGTCTTTGTCATTCTCTATTGGTCTAAACAGCACCTTCTTCATCTCTCTGTCCCGGATGTCTGGGCTCGCTGCACTGATCAGCATCTTCAGGTTAGCTGTGGGTGTCCAGGGTTCAGTCAGAGCGGTGTGTTTGATTGGGGTGATGTGGGCCAGGTCAGGGGTAGCACCTTTTCTGTTCATTAGCAGAGCAGGCATGGCGGACTCTGCAGATTTTAGTGGCGTGGATCTTCTCCTCTCTGTAAACATATTTTCCTGTGACATAGACAGTTATGTAATATTAGAGAACATATGAATGATTCTGCAGTACTGGGGTCACAAACATTTGCTCACACTATAAATTTCAAGGACTTAAAACTGGCAATTTTTAAGCAAAACATGATATTACAAAGCAACATTGTGTAATTTTGTGAAATAGGCTACTGTATGAACCAAATCTATGTCAAAAGGTCCTTTATAGGAAGCTGAATGTTGACTCTAGGACAGTGAGAGACCTGAGGCACGCTGATGAAGTTAGGTAAAACATTTAGATAAGAAATCAAGCCTTTTCAAGCTAACTCACTGCTTTGTACACTTCAGGGCCTTGTTTAGCATTTTTATAGCCTACAGACATACTTTCTGCTATGAAAACAGTGATTAGAGCGGTAAAACCAACCTAGCATTAGCTCTTGTCTTCTGAGTTTACCTCACTGTTAACATGCCACCACATTAGTCTGATTAACCAGCCCTCTTTAAGTAGCATCAGACAAAACCTGCCACACCTCAGATCAAGCAGGTATCCACCTTAGCCTACCTTTTGTTCACTCTGGCCCCCATCCTCGTCCGGCTCCACCGTGAAATGTTTCCTGGGGCTTGAGAGGTCTTTCAGGGCTAAGCATTCAGCTTCCATCTGGGACACTGCAACCTGTCCAAAACAAAACCGCGCACAGAAAGTCAAAAATAGATTCTCAGCCGGGCTAATCGTGTTGTTAAGAAAGGTGTAACCAGCGCAGAAAACTCAGACCTCAGTGGCCAGCTGAATTTGGCGCAAACAACATCAGCTAACTAGCTCTTAGCAGGCTAACTGCGCATCACGTCCAGTCTTACGTCCCCAGTTTACGGTGGTTAAAGTGCAATCCTATAGTAATCTACTGAACAGCAGCTGTGTGGTAAGTTAGGAGGTAAATGTATTAATAAATGGCGACTGTAAATTACGTTAATTATGAATTGTAATAAGATATACGCTTATGGAATGGCCAATTCGCTTAAATTGGTAGAAATTAGCATGTCGATTTAACTAAGGTTGAACTTGTGAAGGGGTTTAAATATATCACTATAACATATTTACAGTCAATAAGGCTAATTTAGCGTTAATTAGCTATTTAGCTAAGGTAACTAGCTCAGCTGACCAGCATACCACTACTCAGCGTTAGAGACAGCAGGAAACCGCTGGAGGGAAAGCACCATTACCTCACCTTTCTCAGCTCCGCAATGAATGAAATATCCCACCGCGGCTTTGCGTTCCGTTTCAAAGACTTGTCAGCGCGTAGTTTCCTCAGAACAACATAGCAGCTTGTTTTCCTCTTCAAAATAAGCGGGCAGTTCTTCTTCCACTCTCCCTCCGGTTCCGTCTAGTCCGGTTTGCGGACACTCTGTACTGTACCGCAGTGACTCGAGCATCACCCGCTCAAGCTTGTTTTCTGGCGCTCTCGGGCAGCTGGCTCTCATCAGCCAATCAGCGCCCTGGTGATTGGTTCGTCATACAGCTCTAGCCATTCAGCGTCTGCGCGCCGGGGCTTCTACCAATGGGCGTTCTCGGACGACCACGCCTGCAGAGACGTGTTGGCGGGGCAACCGGCGCGCTCTGCTCAAGCCTGAGGAAGGAGGAAAAATGAAAGAGGTCTCACTCTCTAGCTGTTTTCGTGTGCAGAACCACAAATCGCAGCGGGAAGACTCGTGATTATGAAAGATGCATTTTTGGGCGTTTTATTTGCGAAAAATCCTAAAATAGTGTTTTCTACCAGAAAGAACAGTTTAGGATAATATACGCACAGTTGAAATGTAATTCAAGGAGAGATGGAGCTTCATACAGAACTTTCATTCCAAAAACTTTATTTAAACGCTATTCAGTGCAATGTGGAAATTAGTAGGTGTAAAATGAATGCTCTGTGGTCTTGCATTCAGGGAATAATTCGCAAGCGAGGTATGTTTAATGCTAATTAACAAATCATTAACATTGTAACTTATGTTTCAACTTATTACTTTGCAATAATTGGGACATTTGAATCCCGACTTAGACTAACATTAATACCCACTGGTCCTGTTCCTTTCTGACGACTAAAAACGGTCGATATACTATAAGTACATTGAAAATGAACACCGAAGAGTTTGTAGATGAGTGATTCGTCTTCTTTATAGACGATCTTTGACTTCCAGCTGAGGCTTCTTCTCCCACAGTGACACCAGCGTCAAGTCGAAAACCCTGCGCCAAGAAACCCGCTATTAATATGTTCGACCTAATCACCCGGGCCTTTGTCGCTGCGGATGGCTGTAATTAGCTCTGCGGCTAAAACGGACAGATGGGAGGCGATGGAAGGAGGTGGGGAATAGTGTGAGTGGCGCTAATATTACCTGTACCAAAGCGCGAAAAATCGGGGTGGGAGAGAGGGTTCACTTTTTAGCAGACAGGGTCCCGCCCTGCATGCAAACACTTTGTCTAGGGCCAAGACCCAAGTGTTTGCATAATGTTCCTCACGATACAAAACCATCCGCCAAACGTTGTTCAAACCTTGAGCACTGCTGGGGACTGTTGACACAGAGTTGAGTAAATCAAAGATGACGTGCAGGACTCTATGGGCAGGCTATCAGTTAAAAGCTGTCACTACATATAAGCTTATCTATAAGAATATTGTAGTGCATTCCTTCTGCCTCACTGATAATAAAATTACAGTTATCAAAGTTCAAAATACTTTATGGTAGTAGTTAATAACCTGGAGGCTGAGACTAGCAGCTAGTTTTTAGAAAAATACAAGATGATTAGAGGGATATGGAAGTGTCTTTAATTTTAAAAATACATTTCTTTCGATTGTTAACTTCTGATTAAGAGCTACTGCACATGTTCTGAAATTCTTCAAATAAACAATCCCGGAGAGCTATTGTGTCCCTGGAAATAATGCAGTTCTATAATATAGAAACAAAGCTGCATTTTGAACTAAAATTGCTTCTAATTCTTTCTTACTTATAGTGATGCTTTTGATTTGTCTTCACTCCCTTAGAAGTTGTCTCCTTTTATTGCTTTTCAACATTTCAAAATGGTCATTTGAATTTGGCTTCTTTGACAGGAATTTGCAATATAGACTCACTCCTATAAAAGTGAAAACAGATTTCTACAAGCTAATGTCAGTTAATTCTAAATATTAAATACAGAATAAATGATTGCATAAGTATCCACCCTATTTAAAGTGATTTACCATGGTCCACACAAGTGCAGTCAGTTGGTGCTAGAAGTCACAAAATAAGTGAAATGGAGACCACTTGAGTTCACAAAAGGGGAAAACTTCCAAGGGAGGTAAATACTTTTACCAGGCACTGTCAGTGGAGCTAGTTAAACTGGTGATCCGATTGATGAAAATAAACTAAGTGGAACTAATTATGTTCTAATTATCTAGTTTTCATACTGAAGAAATGATTTCACTGAACAGAAGCCAAATCTGACATTCTGGATTCCCTGATCAGTGCCAGACTTATGATGAATAACATGCCAAGACTGCAGATTCATGTGTGGACTGTGACCTGGGGTATTCCCAGCACATATCTGCTTCAGTCACCCCCCCAAAAAAAGATTGGGAAGCTGAATGGAAACCAGGAAGTGTAATCAGAACACCACCAAGTGTGCAACAGTCACCCAAGTGCTCACATTTGAACAATTATTATTATATTTAGTGTAGAAATGCCATTTTTAGTGCCCCTGTGAAAGTGCACTTAATTAGCTAAACAGGCGGAACTGGCTTGTGTTGGAAAACTGCAAACTTTGCAACTATCTTTTGTAAGAAAAAGCAGGGGATGGAGTACATCCTGGTAGGCAACACTTGTAGGAAATCTTCTTGTTTCATCCAATTTTTCTTTTGGTTTTTGACTTTCTGTGTCATTACACTCCCCATTACCCACTTAAATTACATTCTTTGAGTTCAGCTGGGACCTCAAACAAACCACATCAAGACGCCTCACAGCTCAAACCAATAGAGAACTTGTAACTGAATGAATTATTTAACAATTTGTTTTGTTCAGAGTAATAAACTTGGCACAGAGGATCATTTCCAGCAGTGTTCTGTTTTCACATTTTAGAGTTACATTTAAACTTTATTGACCTCTTATTGCTCTTTAACTGCAGGTTTTTGCTCCTTGACAGCTTAATCCGATAATATCTGTTTGGGGAAGACTTATTTGTTTTCAGCAGATGATGCTTTTTCAGTTTCATGCTTTGTGCTTTGGCCACTGGCGAGTACACTGCAGCTAGCTAAAGTTGTGTTAGACATCACTGACATTATCTCAGTAAAACTTTTTTAAAAGCACAAATGCACATGTAGTGGGCCTCCAAACATTTTCTCCAGTTAATGCTATTTTTAGTAGGCACCTTTCCAGAAATTCACAGAAGCCACAGGAGTTTTTTTGGCCCAGCTTGTACAACATGATGTTACAAAACTCAAAATGTGCATTAAGTGTAAAACATTAAGTTGTGTGCCATTTCTTTTGGTACTTCTTATCCCACCGCCGCTGAAATAAAGGAAGAGGACAAGAAATGTAAACTACTGCTCTAAAGTTTTAGAACTCCCCAATTTTTCCATTTTTTTATTGGAAATTATGCATGTTAATGTCTCGTTCTACTCTGAAATGAAAGCACAGAACAAATAAAGAAATGAAGTTGGTGGTGTTTCATGGCCCAGACAAGCCTCTTTTTCTTATTCTGACATCTTAGCAATGACTTTCTTGCTGCAACTCCACCTGTCAAACCTGCAACTCCATGTCTTCTCTTCACAGTTGAAACTGACATTTCTCACTACGACCACTATGAAGCTGTGCTTGAAGCTGTTGTCCTGTGAGCTCCTATCACCAAGCTGTTGACTCTCACAAACTTGCCTTCTGATTCTATTGTTGCTTTGGGTCTTCCAGACATCTTTCTCTCAGTGTCTTTTGATGGTGAAGAAAACTATACTCACTGACACTTTGACTTTCTTTGCAATTTCTCTGTAGGAAAGATCTACATTTTTAATTGTTATGATGGTCTGTCTCTCTTTGATTGTTAATTGCCTTTTCCTCAACATTTTCATAGCAACACACCACTTTCTGCAGTACAATACTGTTCTAATAATGCTCTGGAGGGTTTGGTGCCACGGTGTGTTCCAACACTACTTTTATGCAGACAGAGGGGGTTGGAAATAATCCAGAAACACCTTGGGACACCTGTAGGATTTGGTAGCACCAACTTTCAAGGCTTGATCAACCTCCATTGCTGCAGAACAGCTTTAAGTTGTAAACCCATTTCTTGTTCACTGAAAAAGGCCTTTTTGTGTCATTCTGAAATGTACATTATTTTTCAGTTTTGGGTAACCTTATCTTTTTTTAAATCTCTGGCAGTTCACCACTTACCTTTGTACCATTTCAAGCTATTCACTGGACTTGAACTACTTGAATTTCAATTAAAAACTAGAAAAACTATGGCGTTCTAAAACTTTTGACCAGTAGTGTATCTGTATACTGAATTACTGCAATATGTAGTGTCTGTTACCACAGTGTAAAGTGAGCTTTTTAGCTAACAATTACTGCATTTCACATGATTAATTGTGTAGGTTATCTAAATATAAGTTTGTTGTAGTCAGTATATTAATGATGTAATTAAGTAGAATAAAATCATATTCATAATCATACATTTCTAATAATACAGCCTATTCTAAAAATAGAGTAAAATGAAAGCTATTCTCAATGTGTCATTTCAAGTGCATGCGTTTTTCTTGTTGTCTTGTTCGTGTTGATAAGGGTATTAGATGACAATCATTTTATTTTTACATGCAACAATAGTTAAATGACAGTCTTCAACATATGTAATATTTTCTGTGAAACCTAAGTATTGACTGACTTTTGACTGTTTTACCTGCATACACGCCTTTTGTTCTTTAGTGGCCCAGCACTGGTCATTGAGCTTGAGATGAGGGCAACAAGTTTAGGCATGTTCTGTGGGGGTTATTGATGCAAGGCATTCTGGGAAATGCTGAAAACCACATACTCAAACAAACTACAGGCGAGACACTGCAGTGTCCAAGTTACCTTCTATAATTTACTGATCGGTGGACTAAGAGCATGCAACAGTTCAGTGAAAGGTGGTGATTTCCTTTAACGCTCAAAGGTTCATTCTATTTTTGTCTGTGCTGTCGGACTCTTTTCATTTCTCTGCTTTATTCTGCCCTTTCTCACTTGCTTGTCAGCCTTTATTACCATCACATAATCTTTCTTTTTGCCATAGTTTTGCTGCTCAGTATTGCAGACTGACCTTTTGCCAAACTGCTCCCTTGGAACGATTCACATTGAGCTCAGACATTTTACAACGATCAAAATGTCTTACATCTGACATTGGCATATAGTAAAAACTTCAGACAGAATCTTAAGCCAGCTTCTCACGTGTGACTTGCTTTTTTTATCATGGCACATTATTGTTTAAATCATTCAGTTGTCTCAATTTTCCGCTTTATCACATCTGTCCTTCTGAAGTCACACACATTTTTGTTCTGTATACTCTCATGGCAGGCTGACTGACTGCAGTTTTCACAGCTGGTAAATGCTACCATGAGACATTTCCAACCCTTTTAAATGTCTGTAGCTGGCTCAGGCCAAATAAGAAAGGTCACTTTTCAACTCTAAGTCAAAGTGCAACACTGATCATATCAAGTAGTGAATGTAGGCATGACAGATCTTATCAAAAAGTACTGTAGAATAAATGAAAAAGGACAGGAAAATGACTTTTAAGTGTCTCAGGTGCAGCAGGTTAGGGTCACCACCATCATCATTAACATTTTCCCAACTTGCTGTGCCCTTCTGTGTTTATTATCACCTAGATGGTGCCAAAACTTTTATGAAGGGCTTCGTAAAAACAGAGAAAGTGTCTGCATGTCTGCTAAGGATGGAGCTGCAAGCACAAATAGCATTTGTCACTGTGTTGCCATCTGCATGATAATATAAGTAACAGTGCTGTGGAGGGTATTGTAATCGTGAAACTGCCCTATGGAAATCTGCATGATGATCACTTTAAATGTATGTAACTGCAGCAAAGTATATGGATAGTAACAAAAGGAATATATAAATGGAATGTAAATTAATTTTTAGAAAAAAGCACAACAAGCTATTTTAAATTCTCAAATCAAACATGTATTTGAGTAAAATAGCAGCAATGGATCACTCCACTATTACTGATGATGAAGGAAGCTGAACTAACCCATCAAAGGTGAATTCACGTCTCCCATTTTGGCCAAAAGCCCAGCAGCCTTTTGCAGAAATAAATCAATTATTATCGGAAGGGAACAGCCATTAATGCAACAGTAAAGGTTCCTTTCTACATTTTGGGCATTTAGCTAATGTTCTAATCCCAATCATCTCGAGTGGGTGCAGAGATAAAATAAACTTCAAACTGTAGATCACAAACATGAGCCATGAAGGGGAACAGGGAGAAGAGAGGTCTTTGTAACCTGACCAATGTACTGTTCCTCTCAAATGCAGGAGAGGCCAGAAGATATGAACTGAAAGAGACTTGGGGGATGTAAACAAATAACATAGATCAGCTCTACGACTTAGTACAATTTAAATGAATGTCACTTAATTGACGATTATTAGGTTTACTTAAAATGCAGCCACCCATAAATACAATTTGTAATACACATTTACATCATTAAAGATGACAAAAAGGGGAAATCTTGGAATAAAAATATGTATAAACACATGAATATAGCAGTTTATAATAGAATAGAATAGCCATGAACATAAAGATAGAACACACCAAGAGCATTGTTTAGATTGAGATTTTCCCAATTTTTTTTTGGCAGGCCCAAATATGGGGAGCACAATGTGTCTGTGTAACTTTTGTCACATAAAATGATATTAATGCCATATAATTATGGGCAGTGGTAGGCTTGTATGTATTGCTGCAGCAGTTAGGTAGAAAATATAAACTTTTGAAAATAATATCATTCACGTTTGGGTCTTGCAATAAACTGATTTATGTTATCAGAATTTTATGGAGCCAAATGTTTTGTCAAATTCAAATATAAAGTTGTACACAAAATTTGCAATTTCTAATTAACAGCAGAAATATTGAACCAAGAAAAAAAATGCAGCATAACCAAACTCTAAAAAAAATGTATGGAACATTTTTCAATTTAAATGCAGTTTTGATTAATTTCTGGAATTTATTTCAATCATTTACTTTCCTCTTTTGAATTTTCATGTACTGATGTACTCGCAGTTATTAAAAAACGTTAATAAATTCAATGTTTTTTTTAAAATGCAAAGATGTTTTCAGTCTCAAAGTTGATTAGATTTAATGAGAACCAGACAGCTGGTGCACTTTCTTTGCTCTTAAAACATTTGTATTACAGTCAAGCCTCTGAACACTCACAACAGTGACAAAACATGCAGTTGATAGTTTTTTATACTTTGGTGGTGGTGATTCCACATACATAAACTAAGATGAAATTGATCTACATGCTTTCCATTTACTGTGCTGTCTTTTGCTGGAAACTACAACTTTGAGGTAGACATTTAAAAGTAAAGATGGAGAGAAATTTAAACACTAATATCACAAATAAAGTCCTTAGTATGACTGCTTTGTTATTTTTGTCAATATTAAAATGAAATCCCACATGATATAAGTACTTCAATGTGACTTAATGACATCATTAAAGCAAATGCCATATATATTTTGGATTACTATGTCATCTTTAGCTTTAATGTAGACACACCAACACATTTAACATTCATTTTACTCAACCAAAAACTTCAGTAAACTGTTTCTCTGTCACCATGTTGACCCTAAAACAACATTCATTGGTTTTAATGGGGCACATAGTCTGGTACAAAGAAAATAACAAAAAAATTACGTAAGATTGTAAAAGAACAAAAATGTATGCAGCTGTG